>NW_026615374.1:0-34601 GCF_000801105.2 Raphanus sativus | reverse complement strand
TTATGAAAATACATGCACATTTTAAACGATAAATAAAATTAATGTCATCTAACTCAATATACTCAATAATTTAACCGCAATAAAATTTTAATAATTTAATAATAATAATAATAATAAATTTATTTTTAAATATAAATCAGAGGATAAATCAAAACATATTAACAAATGAAAATGAAATATTAATCAACTGTTACAATTTAGTTCTTTTGTCAAAATTTATATATATGCCAGGAGACTTCAGAATATTATCTTTATATTAAATTATGTACTTTGGAATGAGACACTTTAATTTTTTTTTATTTCAATCTAAGCACAATATATCTTAAGATATACATAATATTCCTAAAATATATTTTTATATCTAAGACAATAACCAACCTAAATACAAATAAGAAAATTAATTAAAATTTTGATATATTTAGAATAAAAAATATTATAGTTATATTTATAAAAATAGATACAATCCAGTATATCCAAATGATGACTAAATGAACTCTAAAACAACAAAACCGACTAGATATAATATATTTAAAATCATATGTCTAATTAAATTAATATAATATTACTAATATAAATTATCCATAAAATTATAAATTAATAATATTTAAAATAAATATAAATCATTTATTATAATATATTTAGCTTATAAATATTTATATCCGTGCATGACCACGGAAAAATCACTTAGTCATAAAATAAATATGATGCAAACATCTCTAGAACTAAGTCTCTCATGAAGGGATTGCCACTCAGTGCAAGCAGTTCCACTAATACAGTGATTGAGTGTCAATGATATGAAGAAGCATATTATATAACAAAACAGAAAGAAAAGAAATCTACCAAATCGGCACCAGGAACGTGAGATAAAACAAGCACGCATGAGATCAGACAGACCTAAAAATGAAAAAGATTTTAAAGTCCAGTGCTTATATACCTGTGAACTTCATTATCTAGGGAAAATACAAACTAACAAGTTAACTAATAAAAGCTGAGGCGAACCAATACACATTTAACACAAACGATGTCAGAATACATGTGCTATTGACTTCTTTGAGGGAAGAGATGACGATTTTCGATGGATTTCTTTTTCTGTTTGAGCAGTCGAAAAATGATTATATAAGTACATATATTCTAGAGTTTAGAAATTGCAGAAGGAAAAAAGATTTGAAGAGGATAAAGATTAAAGGAGATTGAAATTTTTAGAAGGAAAGGTTGAGATTTTCTGGATATTGAGCACCAGATTTAAGTTTGAAAGAGAGAAAATGGGAAATGTTATAGCTTTATGGTTATTAGTTCGGATATGAGTACTCCTGATTGGACTATTAGTTGTAACCCTACCCGGTGCGAAACCCATTGTACAAACAATCAAAGCCATTCGAATATTCAGAGTTCAAAAAAATATTAGGCACTAAGCCGACAATGACTCAATGCATAATGCCTAAAACAATTAAGAAGATGTCTAAACTATTGGTTAAACGATTTGGACTTTAATAAATTATAACAATATTCTAAAAATATATTATATTTTGAGGAGCTCCAGTTGTTCTTCCTCTGAGTCCAGCAAACGTAGTTCCATTCACCCGAGTTCCCTATCACTTCCTGCACCCATTTTGTTACATCATTATCATCTCTGAGAAGAAGAGATTGATTGGTTGATGATGTTGGCAAAAGGGACTGTAAGTTAAAAATCACGTTTTCATTATTGGACGGTGAAAAGAAAGTGGTTAAATGGAGACATGGTGAAAACAAAGTCAAAAAGAAAGGCTTGGTGATTTTGTCAACAACTACTTCTCACCAACCTGTCAAGCTCTTCCTATAAATACGTGATGCATCTTGTTATTGCTCTTCATCCCAAAACAAAAACAAAGAGAGAACAAGAGAAGAAAAGAGTTCGTGGAGAAGAAAAGAAAATAATTTTTTTTTTTTCACAAAAAAAATTCTTTAAGAAATTAATAGTAATTTCTTGAGTGTATTTGGGATCGGGTGTGAGTTGAGAGCTTGTAAAAATTTCCCAAATTGAAAATAAAAGATCTGTAGCAGGTCCGGAGACGTAGGCAAAAGTTGGCCGAACTCCGTTAACAAATTGTGTGTGTGTTTTCCCGTTCCCATAAATTTCGGTTTCCCGCAAAATTTGACCGTATATTTCCTAACAACTGGTATCAGAGCCTGAGTTACGGTGATCGGTCAAATTTTTGCAGAATTACTATTCACGTGAACAGTAAATTCGTGAATAGTGAATTTTGTCGGTAACATCGGTTTGTCGACGGAGGTGTTTTAATACACGGTGGTTCCAGAAACGATGGGAGGCGAAGACGGTTCGACGCACAGTATCGGGAAGTTTGACGGTACAGATTATGCATTTTGGAGAATGCAAATCGAAGATTATCTTTACGGAAAGAAGCTTCATCAACCACTGAGCAAGAAGCCTGAGAAGATGGATCATGATGAGTGGGAGCTCCTTGACAGACAAGTTCTGGGTGTTATAAGGTTAACACTGTCGAAAAACGTTGCTCACAACGTTGCGAAGGAGAAGACCACGGAAGGGCTCATGAAAGTTCTCTCGGATATGTATGAGAAACCTTCGGCGAATAATAAGGTGTTTCTCATGAAAAAACTCTTTCATTTGAAGATGGAAGAAGGTGGCATGGTTGCCGCACATGTGAATGAATTCAACACGATTGTCAACCAACTGTCTTCGGTTGAGATCGAGTTTGATGATGAAGTGCGAGCACTGATTTTGTTGGCATCTCTGCCAAATAGTTGGGAGCCAATGAGGGCAGCGGTTAGTAATTCTGTCGGTACTCAGAAGCTTAAGTTCAATGATGTGAGAGATCGTATCCTTGCTGAGGAAGTGCGTAGGATAGACTCTGGCGAGACATCATCAAGCTCTGCTTTTAATGTTGAAAATAGAGGTAGAGACCATGATAGAAGTAACCGGAGAAATGGCAGATCGAGGTCAAGGAATGGAAATGGTCAGTCCAAATTCAGACAGCCTGCACAGTGCTGGAATTGTGGAAAGACGGGCCACATTAAAAAGAATTGCCGGGCACCACCGAAGAAAGAAGACAACAAGGGAGGCGTAGCCAATGCAGTGACACGTGAAATTGCTGATGCATTGGTAGTGTCTGTTGATTCCCCGATAAAAGGTGAAGCTCGTGATGCAGCTACAAGTACCACCAAAGCGTCAATCTCCTATGTTGATAGCCCAGTCGATTCATGGGTTCTTGACTCTGGAGCATCATTCCATACCACGCCGCACCACAACATTATGGAGAATTATGTTGCGGGAAATTACGGAAAGGTATATCTTGCTGATGGATTACCTTTGGACATAGTTGGTATTGGAGATATCAACCTAAAGATGTCAGACGGACGTGTATGGAAGATTACGAAGGTCAGACATGTGCCAAAGTTGATGCGAAATCTGATCTCAGTAGGTCAACTTGATGATACGGGGCACAATGTCAACTTTGGTGGTGGAGCCTGGAGGGTCAAGAAAGGTTCCATGGTGGTGGCTAGAGGTCATAAAAGAGGCACTCTTTATATGACGACGAGTTATCAAGACACTCTTGCTGTTGTCGAGAATGCCAAACAAACCAAGTTGTGGCATTGTAGGTTGGGGCACATGAGTGAGAAAAGGATGAAACTCATGGTGGAAAATGGCACTCTTCCGGATCTGAAGACGGTGGATCATCAGATGTGTGAAAGTTGTATCCTTGGAAAGCAGAAACGGGTTAGTTTCTCTAAAGGAGGAAGAAAGCCAAAATCTGAGAAGTTAGAGCTGGTGCACACTGACGTGTGGGGACCCGCTCCTGTTGCATCGCTGGGAGGTTCGTACTACTATGTGACCTTTATTGACGACTCCACAAGGAAGGTGTGGGTTTACTTCATGAAGAACAAGCATGAAGTGTTTTCGGTTTTCAAAAGATGGAAAGCCATGGTTGAGACAGAGACGAATCTCAAGTTGAAGTGCCTAAGGTCTGATAATGGTGGTGAATATATCAGCGAGGAGTTCAAGAGACATTGCGCTGATAGTGGAATCAAGATGGAGAAGACTATTCCTGGAACGCCCCAACAAAATGGAATAGCGGAAAGGATGAACCGAACCTTGAATGAGCGTGCAAGGAGCATGAGATTGCATTGTGGATTGCCTAAGATGTTTTGGGCAGATGCGATTAGTACCGCAAGCTTCTTAATTAACAGAGGACCGTCTGTACCGTTGGGATTTAAGATCCCTGAAGAAGTTTGGAGCGGAAAGAAAGTAAACCTTTCTTACCTAAAGGTGTTTGGATGCTTAGCTTATGTTCATGTTGACGATGCTGCAAGAAGTAAACTTGACTCCAAGTCTAAGAAGTGTTACTTCATCGGTTATGGTAACGAGGAGTTTGGTTACCGGTTTTGGGATGATGAAAATCGGAAGATCATCCGCAGCAAGAATGTTGTGTTCAACGAAGAAGTGTTGTACAAGGATAAGCTAAGAGAATGCTCGGAGAGAAAAGAGCCTGGAGTTGTTGACTTAGATGATATCCTGACACCGGAGTTGCAACAGGATACCGCAACAACAGAAGAAGAAATCTCTCAAGAAGAGAGTGGTGAGGCTGAAGAGAGTGATGATTCTGAAGTGGTCCCATATACACCAGTCACGGAGTTACGACGGTCAAGTAGAATCATCAGAAAGCCTGTAAGATTTTCTCCATCGCTCAACTACATTCTGCTCACAGACCGAGGCGAGCCTGAATGTTATGAAGAGGCTATGCAAGTTGATGAGTCGATCAAGTGGGAGCTTGCAATGAACGACGAGATGGACTCGTTGTTATCCAATCACACATGGGAGTTAGCAGATTTGCCTAAGAATAAAAAGGCATTGCATAACAAGTGGGTCTACCGAATAAAAGAAGAACCTGATGGAAGTAAACGCTATAAAGCGAGGCTTGTTGTGAAGGGATTCCAACAAAAAGAAGGCATTGACTACACTGAAATCTTTTCTCCTGTAGTCAAGCTGGTGACCATTAGAACGGTTCTTGGACTGGTAGCACAAGAAGATTTGCATCTTCAGCAGATGGATGTAAAGACGGCATTTCTTCACGGTGATTTGGATGAAGAAATTTATATGAAGCAACCCGAAGGCTTTGAGGTCAAAGGAAAAGAAAGCCTTGTTTGCAAGCTTAAAAGGAGTTTGTATGGCTTGAAACAAGCTCCAAGACAGTGGTATAAAAGGTTTGACAGCTTTATTAAAGGTGTCGGTTTCTTGAGGTGTGAAGCTGACCACTGTTGTTACTTCAAGAAGTTTGAAGAATCCTACTTGATATTGCTCCTATACGTGGATGACATGCTGATAGTTGGAGCAGACTTGCATGAGATTAATAGCTTGAAGGCGAAACTCTCAGAAGAGTTTGCGATGAAAGACCTTGGAGAAGCAAGACAGATTCTAGGGATGAGAATCAGTAGAAGCAAGGAAGGTCTTAAGCTATCACAAGAGGAGTATGTGAAGAAAGTCCTCAAGAGGTTTAACATGGATGACGCAAAGCCAGTCAATACTCCACTGGCAAGTCATTTTCGGTTATCCAGAGAACAGTCTCCAAAGACGGAAGACGAGATGGCACATATGGATAAGGTTCCATATGCTTCTGCTATAGGCAGCCTGATGTACGCGATGATTTGTACAAGACCAGACATCGCACATGCAGTGGGAGTCGTCAGCAGATTTATGAGCAATCCAGGAAAGGAACATTGGGAAGCCGTTAAGTGGATTTTCAGATATCTGAAAGGAAATCCAAGTTTATCGCTATGTTTCACGAAGTCTGCGGCGGGATTGCAGGGATATGTTGATGCTGACAACGGAGGTGACGTTGACAGCACGAAGAGCACAACCGGATATGTCTACACTTTTGGCGGTACTGCAATTTGTTGGGTTTCAAAGTTGCAGAGAATCGTAGCTCTATCAAGCTGTGAAGCTGAGTATGTTGCGGTAACAGAGGCAACAAAAGAGATGATGTGGCTACAATCATTTCTAGAAGAGCTAGGACATGGTCAAGAAAAAGGTGTGTTGTACTGTGATAGTAAAAGTGCAATCGATTTGGCAAAGAATCCGGTTTACCACGCTCGGACGAAGCACATACATCGTCGATATCATTTCATCAGATCAGCGTTAGAAGATGAAATATTGGTGCTTGAGAAGATCCCAGGAAGTAAGAATCCGGCAGACATGCTGACGAAGACTGTGCCGTATGATAAGCTGAGGTTGTGTGCAACCTCAGTTGGCTTGTTGGAGTAACAAGCTGGGAAGACCTGCTACATTGATCAAGGTGTGAAGACAGATTGAAATCAGTCTTCAAGTGGGAGATTGTAAGTTAAAAATCACGTTTTCATTATTGGACGGTGAAAAGAAAGTGGTTAAATGGAGACATGGTGAAAACAAAGTCAAAAAGAAAGGCTTGGTGATTTTGTCAACAACTACTTCTCACCAACCTGTCAAGCTCTTCCTATAAATACGTGATGCATCTTGTTATTGCTCTTCATCCCAAAACAAAAACAAAGAGAGAACAAGAGAAGAAAAGAGTTCGTGGAGAAGAAAAGAAAATAATTTTTTTTTTTCACAAAAAAAATTCTTTAAGAAATTAATAGTAATTTCTTGAGTGTATTTGGGATCGGGTGTGAGTTGAGAGCTTGTAAAAATTTCCCAAATTGAAAATAAAAGATCTGTAGCAGGTCCGGAGACGTAGGCAAAAGTTGGCCGAACTCCGTTAACAAATTGTGTGTGTGTTTTCCCGTTCCCATAAATTTCGGTTTCCCGCAAAATTTGACCGTATATTTCCTAACAGGGACTTGCCTGGATAAAGATGGGATCGTTTGAAACAACAGCTGCAGTAAGATGAGCGTGCATCCTCTCCAAAGCATCCAACACAAGAGGAAGCTGATCCTTTTTTATACTCTGTGACAATCTGAAAGGGTCCAAAGATCTCTCTGGTGACGAGTTCATAGTTTTTACCGTCTTTCAAGATCTCTTCAATGGGAACATAAACTGCCGTAGGCTCCAAGGCTCCGTAGACACAAGGAATCGAAAGGTTCTTCAACGGTTTCCACACCAAAGAGTAGCTTTGAGCCTTGAATCTGAAGCAGATTCTCCATGTGCTCCAACATTATTGCCTCAGTTGTAAACTAACAAACCAAGAAGGATCAAACCAAACCAACCTCGTGCATGAAAAGCATAGACTGAGCAGAACACTTCTGTCCACTGCAAGCGTAAGCATCTTGATCACAAACCCACGCAACGTAATCAACCTCCTGAACATCTGGTCCCAAGACTTTCCAGTCAAATGCAGCGTCTTCCAACCTGATCCGACCCTTGAGATCAAGCGCCAGCTTCTCAGCTACTCTGGAGCTGCCAGTAAAGAGTGTCATCCTCGGATTCGCCTTGCATAACAAGTTACAAAAAATAAGTAAAACATGTGTAGAGAGAGAGAGAGAGAGTTCTTTGAAAGGGTTGTGGAGACCATGTTTGGGACAGTGTGACAAGCTCTCAACAAATGGCTGCAACATAGAACAGAAGAGTGACAAAGACAGAATTGTGACTTGGATACCACGTTGCAGTAATATAACTCAAGACTCGCCACCTGAACTCCTGATTCATCCACTTCAGAGACTTTAATGAAAGGTTCTCCATTGAGAGGATCAAGAAGCGTGTTATAGTTTGAAGTTCCTATCCACTTTCCCTGCACTATATGGATATTAAAAAGGAAAGTATATCTCACAACATTCCACAACAGCACTTCAACGACCAATCAAAACACTAAGAAGTAAGTAAGTGAGGACACGCATACCAAAGTTCTGTACTTGAGCGGGGTGAGCACCAGATATCTCCTCGGCATCAACGGAAGCAAAAGGTAATGAATGATTCAATCTGCAATAGTCATGTTTTAATAACGATCTTTGATCAAATAATAGTATGTTCATTATACATGGGACACTGTCACAACGAAATTCAAATGTTTATAACACCAACTTGATAAACTTTATGTCTTTTTATATAATTTTAACTAAATCTTTTAAAAAAAAAACACAAACTTGGCGCGAGATGAAAGCTGGAAGAGGTGAAAGAAGCAAGGAAGGTCGATGATTTGGTGTCACAGAGAGACTTAGCTCTCAGTGCTCTGCTCCTCGCCAAAGCTCTGTACATTACGTCAAAGATCCACAAGAGACGGAGAACGAGATGAATTATTCAGACGTTTCTTTGAAGGGATTCAAGAAGATTGGTAAAATAAACTGAGAGTGATGTGTTTTGTGAAATTTCGAAAAAATGATTTTTTTAGATATTTACAGATTATTTCTTTCTGTTATACCCCTTATTTCTTATTTATTTACTGTTTGAACCCATAGTTTCAGTTTGGTAGTTATATAACCCTCATGACTCATCATGAGAAAGAAGCATTCTTTGGATTAGTACCATCCACTAATCTTAATCAGTAAGTATTAGTAGTTGACCAATTTGTTTTGGTCTTTACACAAAACCATTAGTTAAATATGGAAGAAAATAATTTTAAATAGAATATCCTTTTTGTCTTATCTCATTTCTTCTATGGTGAAGCAAAAGAAAGAAAAATATCTTCCATTTGAACAAAAAAAAAAAAAATATCTTCTTTGATTCTCTCTCTCTTAAAAATCTCTATTATTATTCTTTTGCTATATCCAAGTCATTTTTTTCCATCGTCTCTTTTGCTGGATTGTTCTTCATCAAGCTTTGAATTTCAGGTTGGTCTAGCTTTCTTCGTTTGAATCCGAACCTGAGTCTTTCTTGTTTCTTTGCATATTTAAGTTCTTTTTTTCAAAATGAGATTGGAACTACTTCAGGTAGATGATATAAACTTAGATCTTGTGTCTCTCTGCTTTTACTTCTTTGAATTCAAGAAAAAGTCTAAAACTTTTTTTTTGAATGAAAAAGTCCAAAACTTTATCAGACAAATGATATATAAAAACCAATTCATGCGAAATGCAATTTACTATTATCACCACAAGTGAGAAGAATCATAAAGATTTAAACTTGAAATCTTTGGTTTGTTTTTTCTCAATGCAGTCTTGTTTGTTTTAAAGCAAATGGCAACTCCAGCTAGGAAGAGACTCATGTGGGACTTCAAGAGACTGCAGAAAGATCCTCCCTTGGGGATCAGTGGATCTCCTCAAGATAACAACATCATGCATTGGAACGCTCTCATCTTTGGGTAATACACAAATCTTTTAAACCAATTTATTTTTGTTTGTTTTTCACTCAGCTATAAACAAATGTCTTTTTTTTTCTTTCTCAGACCTGATGACAGTCCATGGGATGGAGGTAAAACTCCTTATCTTACTTCCATATGTTTTCATGAATTTATAACTATTAGCTAAGCTTATGTTGTTGATCTGTTTTAGGTACCTTCAAGTTGTCTCTTCAGTTCACTGAGGACTACCCAAACAAACCACCAGTAGTTCGCTTTGTTTCAAGGATGTTTCATCCAAACAGTAAGCACTAATAATAATAGCTAATGACCAAAACATGAGTGTTCTTGATTTTGATGTTTGAGCTTTGTTGCAGTTTATGCTGATGGAAGCATTTGCTTGGATATATTACAAAACCAGTGGAGTCCCATATATGATGTCTCAGCAATACTCACATCTATTCAGGTTTTTTTCGGGACTAATGAATCCTCCTCTCCATTACATTGTAAGCTTATGCAGTAAACTAACTAACATCTTGGTTTTGTTTTTGGTTTATTTACAGTCTCTGCTTTGTGATCCAAATCCTAACTCGCCAGCGAACTCTGAAGCTGCGAGGCTGTTCAGTGAGAACAAACGAGAGTACAACAGGAAAGTTATGGAGATTGTGGAGCAGAGCTATGCATAATAATAATATGATGTAACTATGTATTTATTGACTGTTGAGTAATATTTTATCTTATTAGTTGAAAACTACAATCACCATTAGAACTCAATCTTCTGATTCTTGAACAACCTTCTGTATCATCATCCTCTTGATTCCTATTGATTGAAAGAACTTCTAGTTCTGCCCTGTGAGATAGGATCCAAAGAACTTCATCCTTGGCTGCTTCAGTGTGAGTTACGACCCATTAATGTTTCCCACTATTGGGCCTTGTCTGGGCTCGGTCCAATAGTCTGAAAACACTTATCATCTTACAACCTTAGTTAAATATATAAGAAAAAAAGAACATAAACAATGCAAGCCAAGTTATTATCCTAGTGGATGTCATGTTCTTAATTTTTTATCTGATAGATCCTGTCATCTTACCCTGACTTTATCTCACTAGAAACAATATAATTATTTATTAAACATTTACCGTCTAGGACACATTCCATGTTTATTATTACACTTTGAGTCACTTGTTGCTCTTAACACACTTTCTCACACTTTCCCATAGACTTTAACACCTTTTTCATACACTATAACACATGAAAATACCAACATGTCCTTCGACTTCTCTTGTTTATTCTTTTTAGTTAAATCATAAATATATAATAATCAATTCAATATTTATATTTCTTTTAGCTCTCTGATAAAGCATCATTCTCTTTCTCTTTGTACCTCTCCCACGAGACTAGACCACCCATCTATTTCTTCATGTACAATTCCACAAAAATTAAATCTTGCGATGATGGATCTTCAAAGCTCAAATCTCGAGCCTGTGACCGCCAAGATCCTGCTCAGATGCCGAACCCGTCACCGCCAAGATTCTCCCTTTCTGACCCTTAAACTTCTGGGATCAAGACATCGTCGACTACTGGCTCATGGTCTCGCTTTTTCACGGTGGTGACGAAGAGAAATAGGGTGACGAAGGGAAATATGCCGTTAAGGGTTTCGATCTAGAATTGCTTATTCATGGCGGCGACAAAGCCAAAGAGGTGTTTAGGATTTCGATTTGATTTTGAAATATGGATTTTTATTATTTAGTTTTTTTTTCCTCTCTTGAATCAGAGCTCAGAGATGTTGTTGGGTTTTCTATATTTTGATTATTTAGGTTTTGTATTCTTTAGCAACTCACTCTGGTGCTGCGTTTATCTCGGTAGAAAAAACGTCTCTTGCTTCGCTTCCATAATCCTCATCTCAAATCAAGGTTTGTCTCATGTTAGTTTTTGTGTTTTTCTTCTTAACTAGATGAATTTTATTTTTGCAGTATTTAAGAAATCTAAAAAAGTCAAGGTTCTTGACTCTAGGGGATGGTGTTTGCTCCTCCACTTCAAGGACTAGTAGTCCAGCGTGAAATCAAGTTCTATCTCAGGTCATGATGAGAAACAGCTCTCCACCTCTCTTGTATTTTTTCATGTTTTTGTTCTCTTTCTGTGCTTTGAGATGTCATGTTATTTGAATGAAATGTCATGATTGTCTGAATTCTATATATATTTGGAAAATATCTTTTCAAATACACGTTCGGTTTTATGGTATCCATGTGTACACAAAATTGCATTGTACATGTGTACACCAAATTTTATTTGCTAACTCATGTGTACCTTAAGCACATACACATCCAGTTTTTATGGTATCCATGTGTACATAAATTACATTGTACATGGTATACACCATATATTGTACATGTGTACATCAAAACTACATTGTACATGTGTACACCTAATAATAAATGTATTCGTAGAAATTGTACACTTAGAATATTGTACATGTTATTTCATCAAAAGAAATATCATACATGTGGATACCTTAAGATATGTGTCTGTGTCAAATGTTACATTTGGAACGTTAAAAACAAAGTCATCAATAGATATACATCAGGATGATCAAGGCTTCTCATGATCTCTAGGAATAAATTTAACAGTCTCTAAATCAATTCTTTTAAGAACATCAATCTTGTAGTTAAGAAGACCGTGAGGCCTATATACACTACTATGCATACTTTGTCCTATATATATACAATCTCCACACTAAGAAGAGACATTCGTTATTACAATTTCATCAGGAAATCTATAATGCCAAGAACATAGCCATGAATAACTTACATTCTCCAGTTTATTTAGGGCATCACTGCTTTCCGCCTCTCTCTTTAGCGAAGCCTCCGCAGTGTTTGTAAGACTGCAATACACGCCAGTGTTCACTCGTCCCTCCCCCCCTCCACGTTATTGTATACCATGTACAATACATGTTATTACAATTTCATCAGGAAATCTATAATGCCAAGAACATAGCCATGAATAACTTACATTCTCATGTTTCTTTAGGGCATCACTGCTTTCCGCCTCTCTCTTTAGCAAAGCCTCCGCAGTGTTTGTAAGACTGCAATACACGACAGTGTTCACTTGCCCCCCCCCTCCCCCGCCTCTCTCCGTGTAGTAGCAATATATATTACTACAAAAATGTGTACACTGTCTAGACATGTCCATATGTACATCATCTAGACATGTCCACATGTACACCACGCGGTTCGTCTATAAACTATATATTCGTGTATACATTGAAACATAGTAGAATATTAACATTATTATACACATATATATATATGTACATCATCGATCTTTAGTTGTGTACATGTAGTTTAACCAAAACTGACAAACGTGTACACCGTCTAGGTACGTCCATGTGTACACTATCTAGTTATGTCCATGTGTACATTGATGCGGTTGTTGCTATTTCTTCTTGTCCACATTAATTCTGTGTACAAACTACTTTTGCTGTTGCTATATCTTCTTGTCCACATTTTTTTTCTACTACCATCCACGCTCTATTGTTAGCATATACCATAAGACATGTTCTGGTGGGAAGTGTGAGTCTGGACCAACATTTACTAAGGACGCATCCACCACAACCAAAATGGTGGAAGCAGTTATAGACCAAGAGGAAACAGAGGCAGTGAAGGATCCGATTGCAGGAACAGTCATACGAATCCCAGAAACATGGCGGAGAGCACATCCTTAACCGTCCATAAGACCCGAATAGTTTCACATACATTAAAACCCATTTTTAGGCCTGCGGAATGAGCTCGTCTACATACACAACACAACCTAATGCTAAACGCATGTGAATCAAAAAAATAATTGATTGTTACGCAAATAGAAATCAGTGGATTCAAAGAAATCTGAAACAGAACTCGCTCTAGGGTTTGGCTGCTTGTTATCGGAGACACCATGCTTTTTTTTTTTGTTCTCAGATTTCTTCTTCATGGTAGAACCTCATGTGAGACGAAATCAATTCGTTCGGCGACCATGGCTTATGGTGGAAAAAGATGAAAGAAAGTTAAAAAATGGAGAATTTTCAAAAATACCACTTTCAAGGTACCATTATTCATCTTTACCACCACTAAAGAAACATTTTCAAAAATACCTTATTTATTAAAATGGTAAAAACTCTTATATCTTTGTTTTTATATGTTTTTCAAAATTCTAATCTCAAATTCTAAATCATAAACCTCCAATTCTAAACCCTAAACCCAAAATCTTCAACTCTATACCCTAAACCCTAAACTATATACCCTAAATTCAATATCCTAAACCCTAAACCCTAAAGTCTAAACTATAAACCCTAAATCCTCAACTCTAAACCCTAAATTCTCAACTCTAAACCCTAAACTATATATCTTAAACCCTAAAACATCAAATCTTAACCCTAAATCCTAAACCTCCAAATCTAAACCCTTCATTAAAAATAGTGGTAAAACTGGTTAGTGTAAACATGAAAAGTGGTACTATGAAAATGGTATTTTTGGCAATTTCTCTTAAAAAAATATATTTTATATTTGTGTGGTTGTTATTGAATGTTAAAAGCTAAAAAGTTAAAAATTAATTTTTAATTATAAAAAGAGCTTACGCTAGTCTAGTTAGCTGTATTAATTGGCTGAGGGTTTTCTTGTCTTTTTCATACACTAAACTAACTTGGTAGTAGAAACTGACATATGCTGTAATAAAAATTCCAAAACTGACCAGCAATGTAAAAAACTCATTATTTATTCACCTAGAAAAGAAGAGATTGAATAGAAATATGTATATACTATATATTATCAAAGCTTTATTTGGAAAGAACACTGTTTTATCGTTTTCTGAGCATGTAACACGCCTGAATTTGTCGGTCATCGGTAATTATCATTATAGTGTTCAGTTAAAAATATATACTATTATAATGTGCGTTAGTCGGCCTGAATAAATAGCATAACTTGTTTTCAAAAAAAAAAAATAGCATAACTTTTTTTATAAAAATTATGATTTATTAGATGATACTTGTGAGAATTAAGATTATTTCCGACCTACTTTTTACTTTTAAAAAGATGAACTATTAGATAGATAGTTTGTATTTAATTTATACTTTTATAAAAGAAGTTTTCTATTTAAAACATATACAATTATGTTTCATTTTCAATTTATAAAATAAAATTCTTTCATAATTTATTTCAGAATATATAAATTTTATAAAAAAGTCATACATTGCAGTAAAACATATCTATAATAAAAATTCTCATTAAAAGTTATAAAATCAGGTTAGAAAATACTCTAACAAGGACTTGAATCAACGCATACTTATGCCACATTACACCCTCAAAAATCTATTCCACGTTGGCAAAATACAAATACATTGTTCAAAGTTCTAGTATTAGCAACTTTCTCGTTACTGTATTAAATAGGAAACGATTATGGTTCATACTTCATAGTGTGATAATCAGGTGTCCATTAATGATGATCAACTTTACAATATTAATATCAAAAAAGTAACCCAAAGAAAAAGTCAGTGGTCACCATCAGCGTTACCAATTCCGTTTTGTTTAGGAAAAAGAAAGTTGGTACCGTTTCGGTTTAATTAAACTCAAATCAACCGGTTTAATTCAACTAAACCATTTAGACTCAATCAAAGACTGAACATTTCAAGCTCTTACTTCAGAACCGCTTAGTCTTCTTCCTCCTCCTCTCTGTTTTTTTTTTTAATCTCAAAAAGCCTCTCTTCTCCCCCCCCCCGATGGGTGGAAACAACAGGCAGAGATGGTTCTCCTTCCACCAACGCTCCGCTTCCGCCACCGCCACAACCGTCCCGCAGCACAAACACGACGAGACTCCCCCTGAGTTCCTCTGCCCCATCACCGGTTTCCTCATGTCGGATCCCGTCGTCGTCCCCTCCGGCCAAACCTTCGAGCGTCTCTCCGTCCAAATCTGCCGCAACTTATCCTTCGTCCCGGATCTCCTCGACGGTACCCGACCCGACTTCTCCGCCGTCATCCCCAACCTCGCCATGAAATCCACCATCTTCGGCTGGTGCGACCGCAAAAAAATCGACCGCCCTCGTCCCCCCGACGCTGCTTACGTGGAAAACGTGGTCCGCGCCCGGATGGATAAAGATCCGGATCCGAACCCGAATCCGGACCCGGGTCGTGAATCTCCGGTTAATAAGGATGAGATTCTTCTCCCTCCTGTCGCTGAGAACTCTCCTTCGGATTACGATACCGTGATGGAACTAATTCGAGCTCGATCTAAGAAACCAATAACGTCTTCCCCGACAACATCATCATCAGTTGAGTCTGTTACGATCCGACAAAGCCCGTTTTTTCCGACAAGAGCCGTTACGATGTTTTCTTCCTCCTCAACTACTTCTTCCTCTTCAGAAATTTACGCTGGATCTTTCTCTTTCTCCGATCACTCCTCGTCGTCGTCGCCGGCGATGTCGCCGGAGGAGGAAGAGATCTACAACAAGCTCCGAGCCGCCGACATTTTCGACCACGAGCAAGGCTTGATTCTACTTAGAAAGATGACGAGATCCAGCGAGGATCTCCGCGTCTCGCTCTGCACCGACAGGATCCTCTCTTTCCTCCGGCAGCTCCTCGTCTCGCGCTACAACCTCGTCCAGACCAACGCCGCGGCGTCTCTGGTCAACCTCTCGCTGGAGAAGCGGAACAAGGTGAGGATCGTGAGGTCGGGGTTCGTGCCTCTGCTGATCGACGTGTTGAAATCGGGAACCGCGGAGGCGCAGGAGCATGTTGCTGGAGCTTTGTTTAGTTTAGCGCTGGAGGATGAGAACAAGATGGTGATCGGGGTGCTAGGAGCGGTGGAGCCGCTTCTCCACGCGCTTCGGTCTTCGGAGAGTGAGAGAGCGAAGGGAGACGCGGCGCTTGCGCTTTATCATTTGTCGTTGATTCCGAGTAATAGGACGAGGCTGGTTAGAGCGGGGGCGGTGGCGACTCTGCTGTCGATGGTTAGGTCAGGGGAGTCTATTAGCCGGATTTTATTGGTTCTGTGCAACATCGCGGCTTGTCCTGACGGGAAAAGCGCGATGTTGGAAGGAAACGCGGTGGGGATTCTTGTGGGGAAGCTTAGGGAAGGAGGAGGGGGAGAGGATGAGGCGGCGCGTGAGAATTGCGTGGGGGTTTTGTTGACGCTTTGTCAGGGGAATTTGAGGTTTAGGGGGTTGGCGAGTGAGGCGGGGGCTGAGGAGGTGTTGAAGGAGGTGGAGGAGAGTGGGAATGCGCGTGTGAAGGAGAAGGCGGGGAAGATTCTGCAGGCGATGAGAGGAGGAGGAGAAAGTGAGTATGGGGAGAACGCGGAGGCGCGTGAGTGGAACCGTATGATTGAAGCTACTGGTCTGAGTCGGACTCAGTTTGCTTGTACTTCTCAGTTCTAGGTGTTTTTTTTCTTCTTTTTGATTTTCTTTTTACCATTTTTGGTAAAATGTTGTTATATTTTCTTTTGTTTTGTTTGATAAAATGGGTGTATATTATTATTAATCCGAGTGAATTGTAATATGTGATTATTGTGTTTGCAATATCAAATGACAAAAATGAAATGTCCATTTGTTTGTAAAGAGACGTCTAATGATATTTTTTTTCCTTTTTGCATTGTTTTTAATCATCTCCTATCCTCTCTTTACTTTTCTTTTTGTTTGGTTAGTGCCATCTTGTTATTTCTTTTTTATTTCTCCTATTAGAATTGACATATTTCTCGTAAATTGATTTTGTAAAGTTGTGGACGAGAGAGCGCACATTCAACCTTAGAGACAAGCAACGTGCGTGTGATGTGAAAATAGTGAGATAGAAGTTTTTAAGTATTAAATCTCAAGTGGGATTTTTAGCTTTGGTCAAAGGTCAGACAGTTCGTGCGAAGATGTCAGATGGCAGCAAACTCTGAATCATTCTACAAACATTCCGTGTATGGTACAATGAGGATCCAGTAAACAAATTTTAATTACCAATCCTGGTTTATTGTCAAATTATAAATAGAAAAACAGGAAGGCCAGAGTATTGAACAAAATTATAGTTTAATTTAATGTTGAATAGAAATATCATTGAAGACTGAAAAACATTTCACATCTGTTAGTTGGCACAAGATACTTATTAGATCAAACATTAGCTTTATGTCTCTTGTTTGTTTCACTTGGAAATACACAATCGTAGGACAAGACTTTATGGCTGGGGCTTAAATTAATGTTATCCATACATAGGCTTCTTTTAAGATCTACATAAGCTAATTGATTCATTTAGTGTGACAATAAGAACAAGGATAAATTATGGAAACTTGACACATGATGCACATATAGATCATTGCAGTTTTTAGCATGCTTAATGATTTCTTGGTCCAGTCCTAATAACTATTTCTAATATAATTGTAATCCAAAATTCGATTAAATGGTGACCGGAATTCTATAGGGATAAAAGCGAAATCAATTTACTAACATTTATTAATTGAAAGTGCATAAACACACGTCATAGATAAATACTCTCTTCGTCCCACTTTAAGTGGAGTTTTAGGGAAATTTTTTGTTCCATTTTAAGTAATGTTTTCAAATTTCTAGGTAAAAATTAAATACATTTTAATATTTTTAATTATTTATATTCTGTAGTATAATTGTTTATTGGTTGAAATTACTTAATCATTATTGTTTTTAGGTAAACGAGAAAAATATAATAAAAGTTTGTAATTTCTTAATCAACGTGCAAAAACCTCAAAACTCATTTATTTTGGAACAGAGGGAGTACTAAAGTTGAAATCCTTTGTAGGAACGAAGTTATCACATTTATTTTACTAAAATCATTTTCAATGGTTGGTTTCATTTTTATCTTCAAATATGTACTTTTTTCAAAATGAAGAAACAAATGAAGCAACATTCGTTCTAATGGTTTATTTCATTTCTTTATTGTAAAAAGAATATTCCAAATATATTATTTTCCACTTTATCATTAATTATTAATAACACCTTCTAGTTTTTCACATTTACTAATTTTGCCCCAACTATTTTTGTTTCAACATAACTCAACATGTTCAACATATCTTATAATAAAATTATTACACCAAGCATAACTAAATAAACAAAAACATTAGATTTTATATGTTTAGTGTTAATAAACAAATGATTTACCAGATTATTAAGTTTTAGTTTATGTTGTATTAATAAGTTTTATATGTTTAGTTTTGTGTTATTAATTATGTATTTGACTTTTTATCTTAATTAAGTAAGTTTATTTTATTTATTAGTATAAATCTTAAGTATATTTAATATTTTTAAATTGATATAATGAAAATAACAACTGAAATTAGAAATTAATTGAATTATATTAAAGCATATTGTTTATTTTTGCAAAAGATAAAAATAAATAAAAATTAAGCACTAATTTGCAATGAAAAAGTTCATCTTAAAAAAATGAAGATATGCACAGTAGATCTTCAAATTTGAAGCAATACTAATCATGGCTTCATTTTGAAACAAAAAAATGAAGTAGAGTTGGAGCAAAACTTTCTTTAAAATGAAGCAAAAAGTGAAAAATGAAGTTGGAGTTTGAGATGGTCTACGAAATCATATACAGTAGTTGCTGCTATTTACATTTAGTCAAATTATACAGAAAACGATTGTTTTATTAATGATGATAGTAAATTGACCTATATTCTTGTCAAATTTCACTTAAAGGTCGTTTATTTTGCAAACTCCATGTCGTTTTAAACAGTTTACACTATTATATTATCGCGACTATGAATCAATTTAAGGTATAGATGAAGCATGCAATGCAAGGTACATGTGCAAACGAGACGGATTTAGTAGATTGGGTAGACCACTGCTCTTTGTTAAGTAGTTCCTCTTCTTCTTGGACATACAATAAGGAAGTGAAAGTAGGCCTAATGAATGAATATTCATGAATGGAAGACCTTGGAAATTGTTATTATTTTCAAGAAAAATATAACTATCGAGTGACATTCGCTGTAATACCGGTTTGCCGGTTCAAAGACAAGTCAGATTTTAAAGCTTGCTTTAAGCCCAAATTACGGGCATATATATATATATATATAGATGATGTCGCTAGGGTTTGTTTCCAGCGACCCTCCCTCACAAAGTGTTAGCAGCAATGCGGTACCCAGTCGGTATATGTCGTCCTCTCACCAGGAGTGAACGTAATTGTCGTAAAGGGAATGTTGTTTCCTCGTGTTGTTCGCTCGACCTGCTCAATGATCCTGATCAGCTGAAGGTTATTTTACTTTCTTTCCAAATAATAATATTCCTTTGCAAAATCGCAATCGATAATTTTTTATGTCATCTCTAGGCTTTTGATATTTTGGTTGATTTGATTTCAGCTTATATTGTTATAACAGAGAGCCCGCAGGTTGGCTCATCTTACCAAAACCAAGTCCAAAAGACCAAAACCCACAAAGCCTAAGTCGTCTTCACCAAGGTATACATTCATGGTCACCATATCTCCATTGTGTATTATATATAATATAATATATAATATATATAATATATATATATATATCAAGTAAGCTAGTCAGTTGGTTGTTGATGAATTGTTGACACAGTACAAGTAAGGAGCTCGATCATCTTCCAAAGAGAAGAATGCTCCTCCTAATGATGAAGCCCAAAGCGAAATCCCCACCCCCACCTAAGTTGTTGTTGTTGTTGTCGTTGTTTTACCTAAAAACTTTCTTTGCTCAGTACTTGAAAACTGTTGTTTTTATGTTTATATATGTTGGTTTTTAACGTTTTTACAAACTCTGCTCAATAAGAGTTCCGCTTTTCTGAATCAAGCTATGGTTGAAGGTAGTGCTCTGCATCTGAGGGATCATTTTGTTATATCAACTACTGAATTTGAGTTGATTAAGAACCACAGACAGTATAAGCTCAGAGATCTTCTTACTGGTAAAAGAAGTAGAGAATGACTATTTACTGGACATGTCAAGCTTCCTGATCTGTTCCTTGATTTGCTCGGGAGGATCCTTCTTCAAAATCCCCCACGTCTCTCAACTTTCTTGTTCTTGATTAAAGAAGCAACCCTTAACCTTTGTATAAATGTATCCACTTGAGCTAGTGTTTAAATTCCCCCATAACATACGATTAAGAATCAAGAAAAGAGTAGTATATGAATCCAATAAAGAAAAAAAATCAAAAGGGAACCTGAATCAAATTTGAATATGATAACTCACACGTTTGATTTCTCTCTCGATCTATCTATCTTCCGTTCAAGTTTTTCAGGAGACTACTAGTGGGCTTCTAATTGTAAAATGGCCCATTATTGATTTTTAAATTTTTGTTATTGATAAACATGCTACCAACAAAATAACCCCTAAATGTGGTTGGGCCTTCTTTGTTGGCCTTAAAGGTGATTACAAACCTGAAATCCATCATTTGACCCCAAAATAAGTTATGCTGAAAGTTTTTGATAGTAAAACAGGCTACTAGTGGGCTTTTATCGATACAAAGCCCATTATGATTTTAAATTGTCGTCATTGATAAACAGGCTAACAACAAAAAGAATAAAGAGAGAAAGACTCCTAAATATGGTTGGGCCTTCTTTTGTTGCCTTTCAATGTGATTATAAACCTGAAGTCCATTATTTGACCCAAAATAAGTAATGTCGAGAGTTTATGTTTCTTAAAAATTTAAACAAAGTACCATATATTAGAGAATTTTGTAAACAAGAAATATTGTGCAAAATATTTATATGAATTATTAATCCACTAAAGTTGAAAAAAAAACAAATTATAAAAAGTGGAAACAAAAGAGGAAGGAAAAGAAAGGAGGAGTAAAGAGAGAAGAAATCATCAGTGTGGAAAATACTACTACCTCTTTACGGACAGGTACCGTACGGAATTCAATTGGTGGTACCTTTTTACAAAAATAAGATAAGATAAAAAGACCTTTTTATTAATTGAAAAGAATAAAACACACAACAAAGGTCGCTTCACGTGGGTTGTGTTTTTTGTTTTCTGGCTTGTGTGTGGTAAACTGTGAACTGTTTCTTTCCCTTGACACGTGTCGCTTTACGATGCTGACATCATATGGCTACCATTTTTTATGCACATGGGACATAGCTGTTTCTCGGCCATTCGCATTTATTCACCCATCTAGTATTATTATTTATTGTAATGATTTTTTTTACCAATGGTCATTTTCAAGGCCTGCAGTTTACAAAGAAGCTTTACTCTTAAAAGGTTGTAACTCTTTTAAATGGCAACTAATTCTCACCAAATATGGACTTTGATTTAACGTTTTATCTTTTACATTGTCTTTTTGTAATGATCTTCTTAAGTGTGTTAGTTGGGAGAAAACTACTTCGATTAAATGTATTTGTATATGAATTCGAATCACAAGAAACATGCTTTGGTTTCGTGTACGTTACTTGTTTTTTGACCTATTTGCATGAAAGTTGGAGGCTTAAACAAATGAAACATCTAGCATAATAATGGTGTTTTTGTTCTATGATAAAAAATAATAATGGAGTTTTGGTTTTACTGTGTTCTTTTTTGTCTAAATGTTAATTTTCACTGGATCTTTTTGTATTCAAGTACATAAATATAAAGAAAGCATTATTTAATTTCTATGAATCTGCCAAACATACTAGTAGCCAATATTTGCAGAGGCATGACGTTTAAAATATTTTTAAAACTGATTTTTTATTCTTAAAAAAATCGTACTTGTAACCAATAATCTAGCAGCTACACACCATAGCACTTAATAATTACAGCTATATAGTTTTAGCTGTGAAGACCGCAATTACAGCTATTCCAAATGATAAATCATATTTACTGCATTTCAAATAAAACCATTTCCTGCATAGAAAATAAATAAGTTTGTGAGACTTAATCATAATTATCGAGAAGGACTTAATAGTTAATTAGTTTATTACCCATTGTGGTTAAAAAAGATTTTGACGTAAAGGAGAAAAACTGTTGAAAATGGCAAGGTTTTAAATTAATTAATTAGGGAAAAAAAAAGAAAGGATATTACAGTGGGGGCAGAGTGTGTGTGTGTGTTAGCTTCCCATATTGCCACTAACCTTTAGCGGTTTCCTCATCTTCTTCTACTCTTCTTTCATTTCTTGTTTCTCTCAAACCCCAAGAAAAACAAACAATTAAGTTTCAAAAAAAAAAAAAAAAAAAGAAAAACAAACAATTACAGGTCTCTCTCTCTACACTTCCAACCCTTTTTTTCTTGGTACTGAAGTTTTCTTGGTAGTGTTTGCTTCTTCTAAATAATTTTTCTGTTTTCTTTTCTTGAAGCAAGGAGAGGAATATGGGAGACAAGGAAGAGGTCCTTGAGGCTGTTCTGAAAGAAACTGTGGATCTGGTAACAGATCTACTCTTTGTTCTGTTTCTTTAATGTTTAAATTTTCTCTGGAGAGAAAGAGTCTTAAAGGTTTATTTTTTATTTTTCGGCTTTGAAGGAAAATGTGCCTATTGAAGAAGTTTTTGAGAGTCTGAGATGTAGCAGAGAAGGTCTCACTACAGCAGCTGCTGATGAGAGGCTTGCCCTCTTTGGTCACAACAAGCTAGAAGAGAAAAAGGTTAAGCTTTAATTATGTGTCTTTGTGAATTTGAGAAAAAAAGGGTGTAACTTTGGATTCTATGTGTTCTGTTCTTGAATATTCCATGACTTAAAAACTACAAAAGATTTTATTTTTCTATGTCTTCAAGGAGTAAAGTTTTATTTTTTCTTTTGCAGGAAAGCAAATTCTTCAAATTTCTAGGGTTCATGTGGAACCCTCTTTCATGGGTGATGGAAGCTGCTGCCATCATGGCCATTGCTCTTGCTAATGGAGGAGTGAGCAATTTCTTTAGACCCTCTTTTACATGTTTTCACCTTTTTAAAGTTGTAACTCTTTTATTAAAGTTATCTTATTTTTCTTCAGGGGAAGCCTCCTGATTGGCAAGACTTTGTTGGTATCATAACTCTGCTTGTGATAAACTCCACCATCAGTTTCATTGAGGAGAACAACGCTGGGAATGCTGCTGCTGCTCTCATGGCACGTCTTGCTCCCAAAGCAAAGGTTGGTTTGATCTTCTTGTGCTACTACTTGTTTTCAACCACAGTGTCTTTAAGCATGTCTTGTCACAACCTTTGTGAAGGTACTGAGAGATGGAAGGTGGGGTGAGCAGGATGCTGCAATCCTTGTTCCTGGAGACATTATCAGCATCAAGCTTGGGGACATTGTACCTGCTGATGCTCGCCTTCTCGAGGGTGACCCTCTTAAGATTGATCAGGTTTGAACTTGATGATACACTTCATCTTATGGTGCACAAACATTCAGTTACTAAAAGCTTTTGTTGTTTTTGTAGTCTTCTCTTACTGGTGAATCTCTCCCAGTAACCAAAGGTCCAGGGGATGGTGTGTACTCAGGCTCCACTTGCAAACAAGGAGAGCTTGAAGCAGTTGTGATTGCAACTGGAGTCCACACCTTCTTTGGCAAAGCTGCTCATCTTGTTGATACAACCAACCAAGTTGGCCATTTTCAACAGGCAAGTATTATTATTATTATTATATTTATAGTGTATGGTTTGGTTCAGAGTATACTAATAATATACTTTTTGTTTTCTCTTGTTCAGGTCTTAACTGCCATTGGGAACTTCTGCATCTGCTCTATAGCAGTGGGGATGTTAATTGAGATTGTTGTAATGTATCCAATTCAACACCGAGCATATCGCCCTGGGATTGATAACCTTCTTGTCCTTCTCATTGGTGGTATCCCGATTGCCATGCCTACGGTTCTGTCTGTGACCATGGCTATTGGCTCTCATAGACTATCTCAGCAGGGAGCTATAACCAAGAGGATGACAGCTATTGAGGAAATGGCTGGCATGGATGTGCTTTGCAGTGACAAGACCGGAACATTAACATTAAATAGACTCACTGTGGACAAGAATCTCATAGAGGTATTGTGTAGGCTTGTTCAGATTAACATGACATTTTGTCTGAATGAGCTTTTGTATATATAGGTTTTCACAAAGGGAGTGGATGCGGATACTGTTGTCCTAATGGCAGCTCAAGCCTCCAGACTTGAAAACCAAGATGCCATAGATGCTGCTATTGTTGGGATGCTTGCTGACCCTAGAGAGGCAAGAGCTGGTGTTAGAGAGGTTCACTTTCTTCCGTTCAACCCCACTGATAAGAGGACTGCTCTGACGTATATTGACAGTGATGGTAAAATGCATAGGGTCAGCAAAGGTGCACCTGAGCAAGTAAGCTTAACGGTTATACCTTTTTTATTGCCTTCTTTCTTAAACAGTAAGCTCACTATGTTGCTGCCAATGATGTTTTCAGATCCTAAGTCTAGCGCACAATAAGTCAGAGATTGAGAGAAGAGTTCATGCTGTTATAGACAAGTTTGCTGAAAGGGGTTTGAGATCTCTTGCCGTGGCATACCAGGAAGTTCCTGAAGGGAGCAAGGAAAGTGCTGGAGGCCCTTGGCAATTTGTGGGTCTCATGCCTCTCTTTGACCCACCTAGGCATGACAGTGCTGAGACTATTAGAAGGGCTTTAAATCTTGGAGTGAATGTCAAAATGATCACAGGTGAATACTTAGTTTCTACTCATAAATCTTGTCATTGCTAAAGCCTTGTGAGACTCTGCAGGTGATCAGTTAGCTATAGGAAAGGAGACAGGACGGCGTTTAGGGATGGGGACAAACATGTACCCTTCATCTGCTTTGCTTGGACAGAACAAGGATGAGTCTATAGGTGCTTTACCTGTAGATGATCTCATAGAAAAAGCTGATGGCTTCGCTGGCGTCTTCCCTGGTAAAAACTTTGTTTGCTTTTGTCCACAGCATAGTTCAACTCACAATTTGAACCAATAATTTTCACTGAAACTGCAGAGCATAAGTATGAGATAGTGAAGAGATTGCAAGCAAGGAAGCATATATGTGGAATGACTGGTGATGGAGTAAACGATGCACCTGCTCTTAAAAAAGCTGATATTGGCATTGCGGTTGCTGATGCAACTGATGCAGCTCGTAGTGCTTCGGACATTGTTTTGACTGAACCTGGTCTCAGTGTTATCATCAGCGCTGTCTTGACCAGCCGTGCTATCTTCCAGAGAATGAAAAACTATACCGTGAGTATTGATTGCCTTCTTCTCATTGGTTCCTTTGTTTGGTAAACCTATTAACTTGTGCTAGCTTCTTCTGGACAGATCTATGCTGTTTCCATCACAATCCGTATTGTTGTAAGTTACCATTTGTTTTTACTTTCTTTCTCATTACAACTTGATAATCATCATATATATGCTGCTTACTGGTTTCAGCTTGGCTTCATGCTGCTTGCTCTCATATGGAAGTTTGACTTCCCACCTTTCATGGTTCTTATCATAGCAATCCTTAACGATGGTTTGTTCATAACTTTTCTTTACATTCTTCAATCTAACTATCTCTAGGACTGTTGAAACTGTACCAAGACTTGCTGTATTGATGGCACTGACTCTTGTAGGAACTATAATGACAATATCAAAGGATAGGGTGAAACCTTCTCCTCTTCCAGATAGCTGGAAACTGTCTGAAATTTTTGCAACTGGCGTTGTGTTTGGGAGCTACATGGCAATGATGACAGTTATATTCTTCTGGGCTGCATATAAAACCGACTTCTTCCCTGTACAAAACCCTCTCTCTCTTTCTCTTCAGTAAACACAAACCTTCTCTTCAGTAACATCTCAAACTCTTTTGTTTCAGCGAACTTTCGGAGTGTCTACCCTTGAGAAAACAGCACATGATGATTTCAGGAAGCTTGCCTCAGCAATATACCTACAAGTCAGCATTATAAGTCAGGCGCTTATCTTTGTGACCAGGTCAAGGAGCTGGTCTTATGTGGAACGTCCTGGGTTGCTGCTTGTGATAGCCTTTATCCTTGCACAATTGGTCAGTGTTGTGTCAGAGTTTATAAAACTGATGTTCTATTTTTTTTTTTTTATTTGACCATTTTTTTTTCTTGCAAAAACAGGTGGCTACACTAATTGCAGTCTATGCAAATTGGAGCTTTGCTGCTATTGAAGGGATAGGGTGGGGATGGGCTGGAGTCATTTGGCTTTACAACATTGTGTTCTACATTCCTCTTGATATCATCAAGTTCTTGATTCGTTATGCACTTAGTGGCAGAGCTTGGGATCTTGTTATTGAACAGAGGGTAATGTATTATCAA
This sequence comes from Raphanus sativus, assembly GCF_000801105.2. Lineage (NCBI taxonomy): Eukaryota > Viridiplantae > Streptophyta > Magnoliopsida > Brassicales > Brassicaceae > Raphanus > Raphanus sativus. The sequence continues at coordinate 8,249 of NW_026615374.1, read as the reverse complement.
ACATTCTTGATTCCATTTGTGGACACATATGTGATCACATCTTTGTTCCATATAGATTGCATTCACAAGGAAGAAGGATTTTGGGAAAGAACAAAGGGAGTTACAATGGGCGCATGCACAGAGGACTCTGCATGGCCTTCAAGCACCAGATGCTAAGATGTTCCCAGAGCGAACCCATTTCAACGAGCTTTCTCAAATGGCTGAAGAAGCTAAGAGAAGAGCAGAGATCGCTAGGTAAAAGACATCTGTTCTCTTTTCTTACTGTGAAGTCTTGTCTTATTTCTCATTCTCTCTTACACTTTGATATAGGTTGAGGGAGCTTCACACACTCAAGGGTCACGTTGAATCTGTCGTGAGACTTAAAGGTCTTGACATTGAAACCATTCAGCAGTCCTACACAGTCTGATATAGAAGCCTTAGAGACTGTCTCAGTGTCCTTCAATAAAAGTTATATCTCTGGTTTGAAAACTTCAATACAAGTTATATTATGCATATAAGTATCGAATTCCTAAGTAGTGTTTTTGTTGTGTTTGCTTTTATTTTTAAGTTTGTTTTGTTGTGTGATGACAGAATGACCAGAAGTAGAAACACAATCCTTAAATGCAAAAAGACAAATTGTTATTGTGTAACACATTTATCATATCCTTTTTCTCCACAATGATAGAAAAAAAAGAGCTACAACAAGTATACGATTACTAGCTTAGCTTATTCAAAGAAAGTGCAAAAAAAGGGATTGAAGCTGACCAAAAACTAAGTGTAAAAGCTTCAAGAAGATGAGAAACCACATTGACCCACTAGACTTTGTTCTTGTCTTGTTGTTTGACCATATCACCATTGGTTTCATAAGTTGTCACTTCATCGTCACTTCCTTTGTACCTATACCATCTTGACATCACCAAGAAGTAAGCAAAATTAACCGCCAAGATTCCAGCGATCATGAAGTAAAACAAATCCAATCTTCCTTTGTTCAAATCTTCAGCCAACCAGTTACCACCGGCCGAGTTCTGCGTCGTCCTGTGAACCGTCGCAATCAAGAAGCTACCGAGGTAACTGGAAACTCCTCCTCCTACGTAAAAGATGGAGCCAGCGAAACTCCTCATGTTCTCAGGGAACTGCTTGTAGTAAAACTCCATCTGTCCAATGGCTCCAAATGCCTCGGCTATACCAGCCAGTGTGAGCTGCGGTATCAGCCACATTGCTGACATTGAGGAGATCTCTCCCTTCCGTGGCGCCATACCGAGTGTTGGTTTAGTCAAGGCGAAGTTTCTCCTCCTTTCCTCGACGAAGCCAGAGACTATCAAGCTCAAAAAGGCGAAGAAGATCCCGGTTCCAATCCTCTGCAAGAGCGTGATCCCGGTGTCTAGACCGGTGATTCTTCTTAAGGTAGGCACGAGGACGCGGTCGTAGATTATGATGAAAACAGTCATTCCTGTCATCAAGAAGACAACATAGGTTGCTGCGGGAACCACAAACCCTCCAGAGCCTAAGCTACGATCGCTCTGGAGGGCTTGGAAGACGGGATAAGTCATTTGTTGCGTGATGGTCAAGTAATAGATCGACGAAGCAAACCATATAGGAAGCACTCTCACAATGCACTTCACTTCTTCAACTTGTTGCATTGTAGATAGCTTCCATGGATCCACAGGCTTTCCATCAGCCTCCAACTTGTCTTCAGGAGCCAAGATGGCTGCCTTGTCAAGAAACCTGCCAAAAATAGAAAGCTTGCTTTCTAAGTAACCAAAAAAAAACAAAAGTGGAATGACTTTAAAGATAGACTAGTGTTTGGTCTGTGTGTCTTTTTACCTGAACTGGTCAGTGTACTTGAGCTTGGAGTTTGCGTACTTTGGTGGGTAGTAATTGTAAAGGTTAAGCCAAGGCTGCTTCACATGCTTTAACCCACGTTTCTTGATTGCAACCGTTATAACTTGAGCTATACTAGCCAATGGACTACCTGAGGCTTTGATCTTCACATACAACTTATCACCCGCAAAGAAGATCACGCAGGCCAAGAACATTAACACGACCGGGATGGTTAAACCGATGGTCCAACTGACGTTAGACTGGATGTAGACAACAAGTGTCAGAGACAAGATTTGCGCTAGCGTGAAGGTGAAGAAGTACCAGTTGAAGAAACTATCAATCCCTCTTTTCCCTGACTCGCTTTTTGGGTTAAACTGATCAGCACCGAAAGCAAGATTACACGGTCTAATCCCACCTGCTCCCACTACAAGAAAGGCTAGACCCATTAGTAGAAACGCTATCTGGCCACCACTTGGTCCTGTACATGTGAGGGCTGTTCCACATGGAGCTGGATGTAGTTGTGGCACTGCAGCAGTTAGTAGTATCACAAGTGATCCCTACAAAACAAGAATCAGATATTTTTTTAGGTTATAAACCAAGATTGCTTGTGGATGAAGAAAGAGTTACAGAGGATGGATCATTTACAAGAAAACATGCGATGACCGCGACGGTTAGTGTCTTGTAACGACCGAAGTAAGTGTCGCAGAGGAAAGCAGCAACGAAGGTTCCAAAGTTGATTGTGCCACTAAAGGCATTGATGATTGTTGCAGCTGTGATACTCTTCATGTTGAAGACAGCAGTTAAGTAAACAAGAAGGTTTGATAGTGTTCCAATGATCCCAAGTTTCTCAAATGTCTCGTTTCCTGGTATTTAACAACATGATCATTAAGACTTTGACCTTAGAATTGGTTTGGTTCTTGATCATTTATGTTCTGAAACATCTTCAAATTCAAGATCTCACTCTTTTTGTCTTAAATGACTGTTTGACTAAGTCAAAGCTTAAGACAACAACATAGATAATTAAACCAGTAATAAAATCAAACCAACAACTCATGAAACCAACAAAATATTGTTTGAAGAAACAGAGAAGAAAGTTATTTGACTGAAGAAACAGAGAAGAAAGTTATCAAAATTTCTAGAAATATAGGTTTTTTTTGTCATCCTAGTAATATAGTTTCTAAAATTATGAAAAATTAGTAATCATAGAAATTAATCTATTTATTTTGACCAAAAAAAAAAGAAATTAATCTATTTATCATCAAAATTAGTATATTTAAAAAAATTAAAAATTAAACCAAGAACTCTTTGAGCAAGCAAGACTGATGTTAAATGATGATAATATGTTTTTTTTTTCAGAACTAGTGATAATAATATGTTAGCGTTACCAATGATGAAAGGCATGACTTTCCAGCCTCTGTAAACCACTTTTGTCTCCTGAACTTCTTCTTGAACAGAATCAACCGCCGTAACAGGGCCATTGTACACGGCGGAGGAAGGTTTTTGGTGATCCGTGGACTCGACTTCAAGAGGCTTTCTCTCCATATTACTATAACTAATACAGTAACAAGTTGTGCTTCCTTTATTTTGTATATGTTATTGTTGTCTCAAAGGCTAATGATGACTCATCTTTCTTCATCTTAGAGTTGTTTCTATTTATAGTGGTAAGAAGAAAGAGGATGGTGGATGTCGGAATCTAGACAAATTGGTAATTTGTGAATATGGCCGTGAAAGAGAGCTGTGTTAGTGATTATAATATTGGTTTTTTAAAAAAATGATTAAATCTTTTTTTTTTGGTAAAAATTATTAAATCTTTTTTACAGAATGAAAATGTAGATTCCATTACAAGTGCTGCGGCCCCATAATAAACACTCACTCTTTAATAACGTCACGTTCTTTTAAGCTCTCCGTCCATTTTCAGTCCATTTGTTTTCCATCATCCATTTTCGTATTTAATTTATTTTCTTGTCTTTTATTTTTATGCTTTTTTTTGTCAACAACATACATATTCTTATAAACTCTGATAATCAGCATGGAGGATCGACATCCACATAGACCAGTATGCTTTTTTATTTGTGTTCATTTAGTTTTAACAATTACATCATTATGAAAATTGATTGTTTTAGTTTCCTTCTTTATTTCGAATAATATAATGTTATATATATTTCAGTTAATCCTTAAAAGGCTGACGTAAATGAAACTGAATTCAAGTCGTAAAGGAATTATAACAAATAAGGTTGAAAATGTTGTCCATAAAAGGTTGAAAACAATTCTTAAATATTTTGTATATATATATGAAAACTTAAATCATGAAATAATAACACTTCCGGAATCATTTAGTTAAGCAATGTAAATATTATAACATCATTTAGAACTAATGAAAATATATAAAATAAATGATGATAAACAACATTTTTTTTTGTAGTGAGCTATTTCACCATTATATAGTAGTAATAACTATTAACTAACCCCAAACAAACATACAAATCTGTTCTTAATTTCTATTCAATAGCGGGAGAAAAAGTATAAGTTAATATTTATTAAAAAAATTCACTAGTTTTGGTTTTTTAACCCCATTTATTGGTTCTTATTTTTATTTTTGCTCAAATTTTTTATTGGTTCTGTTCACTGAAAAAGTCAAATTTTCTGTAATCCATTTGAGCATGGTTTTATCTGAGTTGAGTGACTTCCTGTTTTTTCATTAAATCGCAATGAAAATCCTAATTGTTTTTTTTCTCTAGTTTTGAATAAATCCATTAAAAGGCCAATTATCTACATTTTCCAGAAAATTGATGATAATTAAATTAGTATCCTGGGAGATGTTAGTAAAATTAATTAGACATGACACCAATAAGGATGGTCTCAATTTCCTCAACTTGAGCTTTCACATTCAACTTTACTTTTTTCCATTTTACCAATTTGGTCCACAACTAAAATCCTCAAGAATATGCTATCATATTTATTTTCCTATATTTGTCAAAGAGATGAAATTAACAAAAATTAAAAAGAACTTCTGACTAACTTCAAGTATTTTTGGCCTGTAAAATAATTTATAAACATTGCGTTGGTTTCATATAGCTAAACTAGATAACAAAATATGATCAAATAAAAACTTAATAATCTTCGGTTTATTTTCATTTAGTATCTTTTGGACCAAACAATATGTTGTGATTGTAAATTTGGAAAATTACTATAGTATTTGGCCTCATATTATTTTCATAATAGAATATTGAATTATAGATAAACGAAGCCATGATGCATTTGTAAAAAAAACAAAACATCCTGACATCTTAAATCAAGATCACTTAGATAATGTGTCTCTAAGTAGCTAAATCAATTAATCATGTCTGCAACATCATCGTTACCTAATTAAAAGATAATGCGAATAAGATTTGATAAAATGACGTCTAGAAAATGATTTTTCTATGTCCAATTCATTTTATTTTAAATCCTAATTTACATTAGATTTTTTATAGGTACAACTGAATTCTAGAATGTCCAAGTTTACGGTTAAACATAATTAATCCAACCAAGTCTGATATTCTGTTTCTTTGGTCGCCTGTAAACTAATAGACAAAAATGTTTTAAAATTAAAATAAAGATGGTCATATCATTGGATCGGTTTTTGCAGTTTTCTTTTTACTATATACTAAATGTATTTTTATTTTTATTTCTGATAAAAGAAGGTTGTTTCCAGCAAAGGAAATAAAACCATGATTGACTCGGCAAAATGGTCATGTCAACTCTAGTACTAATAATTTTTTTGTTCCGTATACATGTAGTATTTGAAGTCAACTAGGTAGTTAATAAATACAAACATTTACTCCTTCCATTTCATAATGATCTATGTTTTAAAAAATAATTTTAATTTACATTTTCAACGTGTGTAGTAATATCAAATCATAAATTTCAAAAACATTAATTATGTTTACTGAATTTTGATTGATAAAAAACATAAGAAATAGCTAAACACAGAAAATAATGTATTTATTGTCAAAATTTTCCGTATTTTTATAAAAAATGTGATTTTTTTTTGAAACAGAGGTAGAAATATTCCAAAAATGTTCCAACAAAAAAAAAGAATAAAATTTCTACCTCAAAAAAACAAAAAAAAATAACTACCCTGAAATGAATACATTATTTTAAGAGAATCTCGTACAAGATTCTCTTAAAATAATGTACTCCCTTTGTTTCAATTTACTTGTCATTCTAGGTTCATGCATACAGATTAAAAAAAAATTAATTTTATATATTTTCAAAATAAAAATATCATTACTCATACACTTAACCATATTTCAACCAATAGAAAAATAAACAGAAGAATCTTATTAATAAATTATGTATTGAAATCATAAAATGACACTTATTTTGAAATAAAAAAAATTTCTACAATGACAATTAATCTGAAACAAATGGGAGTATTCAATTCATAGGCTGTCTAGGGAGTATATTGTTTACTCTGAAATTTGGCACTAATGAGTCAATGCTACTGCTACAATATTGAATCTGTTTCTTAAATAAAACCATAGTAAAACATAAATTATTTGATGAAAGCTAACACGGGGGACGTTGTTTGGTTTTCTTGAATTCACCAGCTAACACGGGTTAAACATTTAAATCGTTTTTTTCATGACACATACGGTATTATATTAGATTGTATAACAAGCAAAGGACATAAGTGGTGAACAAAAAAAGCAAAGAACGTAAGTATTAAAATTAAATAAACGAAGACAATGGCTTCGGCACTGACGCGGTTACAATAATCTAGAGTGAGACCAAAATTGTACAAGCATACAAGAGTCAACCTTCATGCTCATTACATACATATAACTGCCCAGACCTTTTTCGTATAGGGCCATTTCACGTGGTCAATGATGAAAAGTGCGTGTGAAACATTATCCTTCTGTATTATATATGATATTATGTGGTGTGTCAGATAAAATTATCTATCTTTTGTATTTCTTGATTTGAATGATCTCAATCTGTAAATGAAGGGGATCGCAACGAAAACCAGTACACCCTAGTGACAAGTGACAACTAGTTTTTAGGCTAATAATTGAATATCAAAAGTCAAAGAATTTATAAAGTGAAAACACAATCTATTAAGTTTTGTATACGGTTAAAAAAAAGTTCTCAAAAAAAAGTTTTTTTATACAGTTGAATTTTCGTACTTATACATCATCTCTGCAGTAAGTGGCAAATATATATTTCTTTAGTATACAGTATCTGTATATAGTGTTCCAGTAAACTACGATCATTTGTTTCGAATGCACAGTTGTCTATAGATTCGTGTTTTTATAATGTTAAGTTTAAATTATATAAGTTACAAAACAAGCATCTGAACCCCAAAAAATCTTCACAAACACTCAAATATTTTGTATAAATAAAGTATGATTTTACAGAGTTCTACTGTGACTGCAAAGGGTTTTCTTGTTTGAACGGCGGCTCACACATGTGCCTGATTTAAAATTATGGAATGATGAAGTGGCTATGGTATATTTTTCAACCCTTCTTGTAGAAGAACAAGAATACAAATCTACTCCATCCGTTCATGAAAATATGATTTTCTAGACAATTCACATATTAAAAAAATCAATATTTTCAATTAAATTTTTTATTTATATTTATTATACATTTTCTAATAACTATGAATCAATAATATTTAATCAATTCAATTGTTTTCAATTAATGTATCTTAAAAGTATTTAAAAATACTTTAAAATATAGAAAATCTATTATTATGGAACAAAACTAAAGTGTAAAATAGAGTGAGTTAGAGTATTTTTACTACATAGCACTTTACTCCATTTTAAAAGAAAAATTGAGTTTTATATTTGGAGATACTTTTAATTTTAAATACTGTTTTACATTGTAAATGTACCGATGTTATTATTTGTTGTCCCCTTTTGACTATATAATCATGTTTTTTTTTGTAAAACTTTACAATATTGTTGCGTTGGTTGGATAGAAGTCTATCTATTAAAATTTATTAAGGTTTTTTTCTAAAAATAAGTTTTCAGAACCCTCATGTATATATTTATTTTTGTTTTTAATTATCTATTTGAATCTAATATCTAAGGTTTACTTAAATAATAATTTTGATATACTGACCTTCCAAAATTAAATAAAAATTTTACTTGGTTTTTTCAATGATCTAATATTATAGTAGTAAATTAGATAGTTTGAAAATAAAGTTAACGAAATTAATAGAATTAAAGAATTAATGCAAATTGTGTTACAACTAAAGAGCAATTTTTTATATAATCTAATTGAATTTACTGTATATGTATATATAGATCAGTTCAATAAGGCATCCAAACCTACCCAGCGAGGAAAGATATAAATTATGATCGTGGCAATGGAAAAGGCAAGAAACTGGTGTCAGCTTTTGTAATGCACACACCAAAGATCCGATCAGTAATGTTTTAGGTGTGATTTATAATGCTAGCTTT
>NW_026615373.1:0-84494 GCF_000801105.2 Raphanus sativus | reverse complement strand
GGCTCATTACTTGCCTTGTATGTCAAGCTAGGGTAAGAGAGACCCATTCTCTCACTTGAACTGATCACACTGCCGGAGTTCACTTCATGATCACTCTCTTTGATATCTTTCTCATGTCTTTGCTTCTAATGTCTTCAGGTACACCTCTGCTGATGCCTTCATGTCAACACATACTGCTTCTTATTGCTTCATCTCAACACTCCCCTCAAGCTTGACCATGTGGAACAAGTCAAGCTTGGACGACCATGAGCATTCCCTCATTAAACCTTGATATGCAAAACCCAGTGGGACAAAAAACATATCAAGGAAAGAGTAGAATACCCCATGGAAAGGGGATCACTGAGATGAAAGATCCACAAGTCCAAGCTTTGAATGAATGAACTCGCAGACCTTAGAACTTGCAGCTTTGGTGAAAGATATCAGCTAGCTGGTCTTCACTTTCTGGTGTAAACATGGGAGGATGATCTTCTGCTCACAGCTTGCCTCACCTTGTGGCAATCCACTTCAATGTGTTTGGTTCTTTCATGGAAGACAGAGTTGCTGGCAATGTGTATAGCAGCCTGATTATCACATGCATAGTGATTGGTGTTGTAGCTTCAATTCCCAAGTCTTTCAGCAACCCTTGATCCAAATCAAACTCGCTTGTAAGCTCCTCATGGCTCTGTATTCCAGCTTCAGCACTTGAACATGACACAATCTTTTGCTTCTTGCTCTTCCAAGTCACCAAGTCCTCCAATGAATGTGCAGTAACCAGTGGTTGATCTCCTATCAACCCATCTTCCTGCCCAATCAGCATCACAATATCCAACTATCTCAGTGCTCTTGTTGCATCCCATCCAGATTCCTTGTCCTGGCGCCAATCTTAGATATCTTAGGATCCTCTCAACCATGTTCCAATGATGAATCTTTGGTGCTTGCATCTGTTGGCTCACTTGGTTCACAGCAAAACAGATGTCTGGCCTTGTGATGGTCAGATAGATGAGCTTTCCAACCATCCTCCTGTACCTCTTCACATCTTCAATGGTTTGTCCTCAAACTCCCCTTACGCAGTACCTTGTACCCATCTTCTAGTGGGGTCTTGCTATCTTTCCTCCTAGATCACCTGCCTCCTCAACATATCAAGTGTGTACTTCCTTTGTTTAAGAATAGCCCTTCTTTAGATCGGCATATCTCAATCCCTAGGAAGTACTTTAGTTCACCCAAGTCTTTAATATCAAATGAGGACTTGAGGAAAGCCTTAGTTGAGATGATACCTTCTTTATCACTCCCTGTGATGATAATGTCATCAACATAGATCAATATGACTATGATGCCTTGCTGTGTGGGGAGAGTAAAGAGGGTGTGATCCGCTTCAGACTTGTTGAATCCCCTTCCATTGAGAGTTGTGCTGAGTTTATGATACCAGGCTCTTGGAGATTGCTTTAACCCATATATTGCTTTCCTTAACCTGAGTACATTTCCAGGCTGCACAAGATCTTCCATACCAGGAGGTGGTCTCATATAGACTTCATCTTCTAGTTCGCCTTGGAGGAAAGCATTCTTGACATCCATTTGCCATAGATCCCACTCTAGGTTTACTGCCAGTGAGGAGAACCACTCTGATCGTGTGAAGCTTTGCCACTGGTGCAAAGGTATCCAAGTAATCCTCTCCATAGACCTGAGTGTAGCCTCTTGCTACAAGTCTTGTCTTCCTCCTTTCTGGCTTTCCATTGGCTTCCATACTTGATTGTGAAGAGAAGCCGGCTTGTCACTGCTTCTTTCCTTTAGGAAAGCTTACTTTCAAAGTATGTTCCATTTTTTCCATAGCCCCATCTCATCTCCAAACAGATGCTCTCCACTCCTCATCCTGCATAGCTTCCTCATATGTCTTGGAATCCATTCTTGATCCAATTCAGTGATGAAGGCTGATGCTCCCTGGATACCTTGCAAGAGAACATACTGCTTGGATTGGATGAGCTACTGCTTGATTGTTGAAATACACTCTTGTATTGTCCAGTTTGAGGCTGGGTTTTCTCGCCTGTGTGCTTCTCCTAAGCAGTGGCTGAGCAACCTGCTCCTCCTCCCACATTCTGCTCGCTTGAACTCACCACTGGTTCCTCTTGACTACTGTGATGCTGTTCCTCTTGTGCATGATCCTCATGATCTCAAGCTTGAATCATGACTTGCTGAAATATCCCTTGATGTTGTCAGCTTGATTGTCCCCCTCAGGATCAAGGTGAGTAACTCCTATACTCTCGTTAGTAATTCCTGGTCCGGTGGAATTGTTGCTTCTTCTTGTACAACCGGTTGTCCTCTCAATAGGTACACTGATGCCAAGGCTCTCCATGACTCTTCTGAGATTATCAGCTCTATCTGAAGTAGGTGGGATAGATTCTCCAAATCTTCCCAATTCTTCCCATCATGTAACTCCTAGATTCCATGAACTTGACATCTCGTGAGATTAAGACCCTCCTTGTCTCTGGTACATAACATTTGTAGCCTTTTTGGTGAGGAGAATACCCAATGAACACTGCCTTTGTGCTTCTTGCATCAAGCTTGTTCCTCTGCCCTCCGGTACCAATAACAAAACAGATACATCCAAACAACCCGCATGTGTCCAGAGATGGCTTGCTCTTGTTGAGAACTTCATAAGGAGATATGTCAATGAGAACTCTAGTTGGGGTTCTGTTGATCAGATGACAAGCAGAAACCACAGCATCACTCCAGAACCTCTTTGGAACACTCAGTGGAACATCATTGATCTAGCCACCTCCATAAGATGCCTGTTCTTCCTTTCAGCAACTCCATTTTGCTGAGGAGTATAAGGACAACTGGTCTGATGAATAATCCCTTGTTGAGATAAAAATTGCTTGAAAGCTCCACTTGTATACTCTCCACCATTATCAGACCTGAGAATCTTCACCTTAGCACTGAAGTGGTTGGTGACATGAGAATGATAATTCTTGAAAGCTCCAAGACTCTGTCCTTAGACTGGATCAGTGTTACCCAAGTGTACTTGGACTTCTCATCAATGAAGGTGACAAAGTACTTGTGATTTTCTCTGGACATACAGGGAGCAGTCCACACATCAGAGTGAACCAGATCAAAGCACTTCTCGTAGATTGTGCTTGACCTTGGAAATACTGTCTTGCAATGCTTCCCCAAGATGCAGGCTTCACACTCATCATTTTTAAACACCACTCCAAGGAAGTATCAGATTTAAAGCTCTAGTGTGCGGATGTCCCAATCTAGCATGCCATATGGTGCTCTCAACCCCAGCAGATATACTGACCAAAGCAACGTGAGGAGGATTCAGCTAGTTTAGTCTTCTGAAGATGATACAACTCCTGATGGCTGTGACCTCTTCCAATAACCTGCCCCTGTCTTTAAATCTTGAAATTCAACCTCATCTGGTCTGAAGACAACCTGACAACTCAGATCAACAGTAGCTCTCCTCACAGATAACAGGTTAGATGTAAACTTAGGCATATATAAGGCGGTTGATTCCCTATCAAACAACCTAAGGTTCCCTATCCCTTCTATCTTCACCTTATCACCATTAGCTATCAGAACATTTCCAGTGGCAGGTTGGATATCACTAATCAAGTTCCTATCACTAATCATGTGATGACTAGCTCCTGAATCTATAATAATGGGTTTAGAGTCAGGAGGTGATATACCAGCCTTCTTAGATGAGATAAGGGATTGGGCAGCTTTGATAAAGAGATCCAAGTCTCTCCTGGTTGCTGGACCATCAGTGTTGGTTGCGCCAGTCTCACTTCTCCACCCTTCTTCTTTAGTGGGATTACTACTAAGCGCTGAGTACATGGTTCTTCCATGAATCACTGAATGCTCAAACTCCTTGAGCTCATAACCATCTGATTGACTTCTAAGAGCACCAGCTTCTCTTAAGTCTGGTACTTTTCCTTCTCTAAGGAAATAATTTATCAGTTTGTTGTAGGTTGAATCCAGGTGCAGCAGTAAGCTCAGAAACTTGTCCTGCTCATAAACAACTTGAAGACTCTCCCATAAACTTCCATAGCCAGTCTGAAGAGTCTCCCACAGGTTCCTGGCGGTTTGAATGTGAGAGTGTGCCTTCAAGATTGGTGTAGACAGAGAGTTGTGTATGATTCCAAGTGTTTGCTGGTCTTCTTGAACCCACTTGTGGTCACGCCTCATGCGTGTGTGCTTGCTATCCTCTTGAGTCATCTTCTTTGAAGTTCCAGCCTCCATGATGTGGCTGTCCCAAAGACCATGACTCCCCAAGGTGAATCTGGCCACTCTTGACCATATCAGATAATTAGACCCCTCAAGAGTTACAGGAATATAAACCTCTGATTTCTCCATCATGAACATCTGAAGAACATCAAGAACAACTAGTAGCCAGTGGTAGGGCTTTCAAAGATATTATCAGAGTGAGAAAAAGAAATTTATAGAAGAAATGGATGAACTTTGCTATTTTTGGCAAAATCTGGAAATGAAAAAGAAGAACACCCCAAGAACAGGATGAACTTTGCCAAAAATAGAAATAAAAAACACAGAATTTGCGGAAGACAATTAGGTTTCAAGAGCTTGTAGCTCTGATACCATGTGAGAAATGATAGAAATATGAGAATCAAAGAGAGAAATATTGCTGGAGAAATGAAGAACAAGAGAGAGAGAGAGTAAGTGTGACGAGTTTAGAGAGAGAGAAGGAGAGAAATCATTTTCCTTAATTCATTTGTTTCTGGTTACATGCCTCATATAGGCTACAAGAGATACATCAAGACAAAAAGATACAATAAACAAATTAGGAGAGACATTGCAAGTTGGCGTGGACAGAAGGGATGAAAGTGACATCTCGCCAACCTCTCTCCTCCTTAGCAAGTCATGTGATCTCTCTTTGTTACCTAGCTCCAACGGTCGCCAATCCTCATTTAAATAATCCCACAGACTTGGAGTGTTCCATGAGATATTTATTTGTCACTTAGGCTCATTACTTGCCTTGTATGTCAAGCTAGGGTAAGAGAGACCCATTCTCTCACTTGAACTGATCACACTGCCGAGTTCACTTCATGATCACTCTCTTGATATCTTTCTCATGTCTTTGCTTCTAATGTCTTCAGGTACACCTCTTGATGCCTTCATGTCAACACATACTGCTTCTTATTGCTTCATCTCAACAAAGAATGCCTTTCTTCAAGGAGAGTTGGAGGATGAAGTGTATATGAGACCACCTCCTGGTCTAGAGAGCATGGTGAAACCAGGGAATGTACTAAGATTGAAGAAGGCAATTTATGGCTTGAAGCAATCACCAAGGGCCTGGTATCACAAGCTCAGCACCACACTCAATGGAAGGGGCTTTGTAAAATCTAAGGCAGATCATACTCTCTTCACTCTAACCAGCAAACAAGGGATTGTGGCCATCCTTGTGTATGTTGATGACATTATCATCACTGGTAGTAACAAGGAAGGTATTCTCTCAACCAAAGCCTTTCTTAAATCATCTTTTGATATCAAAGACTTGGGAGAGTTGAAGTACTTCCTAGGGATTGAAATATGCCGCTCTAAAGAGGGGCTTTTCTTATCCCAAAGGAAGTACACACTTGATCTTTTAAATGAGGCAGGAAACCTTGGAGGAAGACAAGCCAAGACACCATTGGAAGAGGGATACAAGGTACTGCGAGAGGGGGAGTTTGATGCCACTCCATTTGCAGATGTCAAGAAGTATAGGAGAATGGTGGGCAAGCTCATCTACCTTACTATCACTCGCCCAGATGTGTGTTTTGCTGTAAATCAAGTGAGTCAACACATGCAAGCTCCTAAGGTCCATCATTGGAACATGGTGGAGAGGATCTTGAGATACTTGAGAGAGGCTCCTGGTCAAGGAGTTTGGATGGCTTGCAATGGAAGCACTGAAGTTGTAGGATATTGTGATGCTGATTGGGCTGGAGACAGAGTTGATAGGAGATCAACAACTGGATATTGCACCTTCATTGGAGGGAATTTGGTCACATGGAAGAGCAAGAAGCAGAAGGTGGTCTCTTGTTCAAGTGCTGAGGCAGAATATAGATCAATGAGGAAGCTTACTAGTGAACTCATATGGATCAAGGGGCTGCTAAGGGACTTGGGGATTAAGATCAATGCGCCAATGACCATGCATTGTGACAACCAGGCAGCAATACACATTGCATCCAACTCAGTCTTTCATGAGAGGACAAAGCATATAGAAGTGGACTGCCACAAGGTGAGACAAGCAGTGGAGCAGCAAGTGATTCTCCCATGCTACACTAGAAGTGAGGATCAACTAGCTGATATCTTCACCAAGGCAGCTAGCAGCAAGGTTTGTGAGTTCATTCATCCTAAACTTGGACTCATAGACCTCACTTGTCACTGATCCCCTTGCCATGAAGTATTCTACTCTTTTTCCTTTGCTTGGTTTTTATCCCAAGTGGTTTTTCCAAGTAAAGGTTTTAATGAGGGAATGCTTCATGGAATCCAAGCTTAACAAGTTCCTATGGTTAAGCTTGAGGGGGAGTGTTGACATGAAGAAGAAATAGAGTTATCTGGTATGGAAGAGACAGAGAAGAACAAAGAATGAGAGACAGGAGGTATTTGGGCTAGTTTGGGCAAGTGTGATCATTTGAATATATATATAACATACCTTACCTTGGAAGACAAGTAAAAGGAGGGAGATTTCGTCCAAGTTGACTTCAGGGAGTGCACATGACGTTAAGAGACAAGGTTGGGCGAATTAGAATATTAAAAGAAAGGATCACATGTTCAAAGAAGCTTGTAGCCGTTTGTGAAAGGTCACTTTCACTAATCAGACCAGATCTCGCCCATAACCTATTATTTAATCATTCCTTTGTTTATTGTTTCTCATTTGTCTTCTTTCTTAATTGTAAACTCTATTTATATTGTGTTGCACATTCTGAATGAATTAAGGAAAATATTTCCTCATTACTCTCTTTCTCATTTTTCAATTCTCTTATCTCTCTCTTGTTCTTCATGTTCTTCATAATTCACACTCAAACAATACTCTAAATCTCTATATTCTTTCAGATCTCACTTAAAGGAAGGAATTCCTTGTGAATCCATCTTAGACTATACAGGGTAATCTTGTGTCTTTGAGTAGCTATCCATCTTTGCAGCCACACCATAGCTGTAGAGAGTCGACCATAGTTCAACAGAGTGCTAGTAGCCTCTTAGAACACCCACTTCCATTACCTTCAAGTGATCCAGGAGCATAAGCCATACCCAGGCTGCACCAAGTGGTATCAGAGCCACTTGAAGGTTAGGGTTTGCGATTTGTCTACTCAGATCATTCCATACCATCAAACACTTTTCTTATCTATCTATCTGTTGTAAGCCAGCTGAGCCAACCCTGGTAATCAAAAAAAAAAAAAAAAAAAGAGATCTTTGATCCAAATCAAAAAAAAAAAATAAGAAAGCTGAAGAGAAATCCAGCTAGCTGAAGAGAAATCCAGCTCAGGGTGGTAAAGTCAGCTGGTGCCTAAATCTCTTAATACTTTCTATCTGATTCATTGGGGTTTTAGTTCTAGATCTTAGGTGTAGAGCTTTGAATCTTAACTGAACTTGTGAGAAAGCAGAGACTTGGCAGCTGAAACAGAGTGAGAGAGAGTTTATATTTGTGCTCTTTTGTTTCTTTTCTAACTTGTCTTTCAGGTTACAATGGCTGAAGAACAAGGCAGAGAGGATAGAGGAGAACCGGCAGCCCAGCAGATCAATCTTAATCAAGTCCAATTTGAGGCTATGATGGCTGAGATAACCAGGAGAATGCAAGTTAACTTCAATAGAGCTCAACAAGCTAATGATGTTTTAGTTGATGATAATGCAGGACAGGAGAGAGCAGCAGCTGTTGCTGGAGCTAGGAGAGCACGCATTGGACCTATAAGGGGAGCATGGTTTGAGGTTGGAGGTCATAGGCTCTATGGTGAGCAAGCTGAGGATGATGAAGCTGATGAAAGTGATGATGAGTCTCAGGCTAGTCAGCACAACAGGCACCATAACCGCAGGCGACCAGCTGATAACCTAGGCAATCTCAAGCTTAGAATTCCTCCATTCCATGGTAAGAATGACCCTGATGCCTATCTGGAGTGGGAGAAGAAGATTGAGCTAGTTTTCAATTGCCAGCAGTTCACTGAGGAGAGGAAGGTTAGATTAGCAGCCACTGAGTTTTCTGGTTATGCTATTAACTGGTGGGATCAGATTGCTACTACCAGGAGACGCAATGGAGAGCCTCAGATAGCTTCCTGGTTTGAGATGAAAACTGTAATGAGAAAGAGATTTGTTCCTAATCACTATGGAAGAGATCTCCACCAGAAACTAAGGAGGCTTTCCCAAGGTTCTAAGAGTGTAGAGGATTATCACCAGGAGATGGAGACACTCATGTTGAAAGCTGACTTAGAAGAGGGTGTAGAAGCTACTATGGCTAGGTTCCAAGGAGGACTTAATAGAGAGATCCAGGATAGGTTGGAGCTGCAAGAGTATGAAGATATGGATGAGTTTTTGCACAAGGCAATTTTGATTGAGCAGCAGAACAAGAGGAAGAGCTCTACTAGATCTCCATACAGCTCTAGTTCAAAACCGGCCTACTCAAGAGATGAGAGATCAACTGATAAGCCAAAGGAGGAAGCTTCTACAGCTAGCACCAAGCGTGATGATAAGGGAAAGGGCGTGGATACACCTACCAGAACCAGGAACATCAAGTGTTTCAAGTGCCATGGCTTTGGGCATTATGCTAGTGATTGTACCAACAAGAAGGTGATGACTATCTTAGCTAATGGGGAAGTGATATCTGAGGATTAAGATGGCTACCAGGAGCTTGATGAGGATGGCGTGGAGTATCCAGTCCAAGGGGAACTACTGGTTACTAGGAGATTTCTCAATGTTCAGCCTAAGGTCAAAGAGGATGAGCAGAGAGAAAACTTGTTCCACACAAGGTGTTTGATTCAAGACAAAGTGTGCAGCTTAATCATTGATGGAGGTAGCTGTACTAATGTGGCAAGTAATGAGCTAGTGGAGAAACTAGGTCTTGAAGTGATCAAACACCCTAAGCCATATCTGTTGCAATGGATCAATGATGAGGGAGGATTAAAGATCACCAAGCAAGTGAAAGTTCTACTATCAGTGGGGAAGTATCAGGATGAGATCACTTGTGATGTAGCACCTCTTGAAGCTAGCCACATCCTCCTTGGTCGTCCATGGCAGTATGACAAGAGAGCATTACATGATGGCTTCACCAACAGATACACTTTTGCTCACAAGGAGAAACAAGTGACATTGGCGCCAATGACACCTCAAGAAGTGCACCAAGATCAAATGCTTCTTAAAAGGAGGAGGGAGGACGCCAAGGCTGCTGGTAAGACCTTACTACTAGAAGAAACCAAACAGGTAAGTAAACTCAACCTCTTTGCTACTGCTAAGGATATTAAAACTGCTGTGATTGAACAATCAAATTTTATCCTAGTAGTTTATAAAGAATTGTTGAGCTCTACTACTAACCTTGCTCCTGAGATTCCAGAGGAGATTGAATGTCTTTTGCAGGAGTATAAGGATGTGTTTCCAGAAGACAATCCCATGGGGCTGCCGCCTATTAGGGGCATAGAGCACCAAATTGATTTTGTGCCAGGGGCTACCTTACCAAACCGTCCAGCATACAGGACCAATCCTGTGGAGACTAAGGAGCTTCAGAAACAAGTCAATGACCTGCTGGAGAAAGGCCATATCAGGGAGAGCATGAGTCCTTGTGCTGTACCTGTTTTACTGGTGCCTAAGAAAGATGGAAGCTGGAGGATGTGTGTGGATTGCAGAGCCATCAACAACATAACAGTTAAGTACAGACATCCAATCCCTCGCTTAGATGATATGCTAGATGAGTTACATGGTTCATGTGTCTTTTCTAAAATTGATTTAAAGAGTGGTTACCACCAGATTAGAATGAAAGAAGGAGATGAGTGGAAAACTGCCTTTAAAACTAAGCTAGGATTGTATGAATGGCTTGTGATGCCTTTTGGATTGACTAATGCACCTAGTACTTTCATGAGGTTAATGAATCATGTCTTGAGAGCTTTGGTAGGGCGATTTGTAGTTGTGTATTTTGATGATATCCTGATTTACAGCAAGACTATGGAAGAACATGTTAACCACTTGAAACAAGTTCTAGATGTGCTTAGAAAAGAAAATCTGTATGCTAACTACAAGAAGTGTTCCTTTGGCACAGATAACCTTGTCTTTTTAGGTTTTGTTGTGACTTCACAGGGTATACAGGTTGATGAGGAGAAGGTGAAAGCCATCAGGGAGTGGCCGATCCCTAAGTCTATTGGAGAGGTCAGGAGTTTTCATGGACTTGCTGGCTTCTATAGGAGGTTTGTGAGAGATTTCAGTACAGTTGCAGCACCACTAACTGAAATAATCAAGAAGAGTGTAGGTTTCACTTGGGGACCAGACCAGGAAGAAGCATTTCAAATGCTAAAGGATAAATTAACCAGTGCTCCCTTACTTGCACTTCCTGATTTTTCTAAAACTTTTGAAATTGAATGTGATGCATCTGGTATTGGAATTGGAGCTGTGTTGATGCAGGATAAGAAGCCCATAGCTTATTTCAGTGAGAAGCTAGGAGGTGCCACCTTGAACTATCCTACCTATGATAAGGAGCTGTATGCCTTGGTGAGGGCTCTACAAGTGTGGCAACACTACTTGTGGCCTAAGGAGTTTGTGATCCATACAGATCATGAGTCTCTTAAACATCTCAAGGGGCAACAGAAGCTGAACAAGAGGCACGCCAGGTGGGTGGAGTTCATTGAGACATTTCCTTATGTCATCCACTACAAGAAAGGTAAGGAGAATGTAGTGGCTGATGCACTCTCCAGAAGGTATACTCTGTTATCTTCCATGGAAACTAAACTTTTAGGCTTTGAACATATCAAATCTTGCTATGCTGATGATCCTGAGTTTAAAGATGTGTTTAGAGAGTCTGAGAAACATGCTAGTGGGAAGTTCTATCAAGTAAAAGGATTTCTTTTCTATGATAACCGCCTGTGTGTTCCTAATGGTTCTTTGAGGGAATTGTATGTTAGGGAAGCTCATGCAGGAGGACTGATGGGACACTTTGGAGTCGCCAAAACACTCTCCACACTGCAAGATCACTTCTACTGGCCGAACATGAAGAAAGAAGTGGAGCGTGTGTGTTCAAGGTGTGTTGTGTGCAAGCAGGCCAAGTCTAAGGTCCAGCCAACAGGTTTGTATACACCTCTTCCTATCCCTACTGCACCCTGGATTGATATATCTATGGACTTTGTCTTAGGACTGCCTAGAACCAGGAAAGGAAGAGATAGTATCTTTGTGGTTGTTGATAGGTTCTCTAAGATGGCTCACTTCATACCTTGCCATAAAACTGATGATGCATCTTTGGTAGATGATCTATTCTTTAGAGAAGTTGTTAGACTGCATGGTATGCCTAGGTGATGAGGACATTGAACCAGACCTAACCGAGCCAGACATTCAAGACATGATCAGCAACATTACCAAACCAGAGATAGAGCAAGAAGTGCCCATACCAACCGTGTTCAAGGGAGCTATCACTAGACAAAGAGCTAAGATACTTCAACATAAATTTAATGAGAGCATGATACTTGCTTCTGATCTTGGACAGGTTAAACCAGCTGATGGAGTTAACAAAGATGATACTAAGAGAGTTGCTGTGAAGATGGAAGAGCCGGTTGAGAACTATCAAGCATCAAGAGAAGATCTTTGGCCATTCATCCCTGATCAAAGCCACAACCATTTGATGATCATTACCATAGAAGATCCAAATGCTTAAGAAGACTCTTGGACAGGGCTAGCAACTAGGCAAGCTCTTTGTGTGTGCTCTTTTCCTTGCTCTTGGTTTTGTCCCATGAGGTTTTCCGGAGGAAGGTTTTTAACGAGGCCACAACTAGTTTATCACATCACCTACATGCAACTCGGTCCAAGATTAAAGAAGACTCCATTCTTCTTTATTTCCTTATTTGAACTATAGCTTATTATCTTTATTTGTGACGCAAAGGAGCATGTTCCTTAGTCTATTTATATGTTTGCAAAACCCTTTTTCTTGGTACACTTGATATTTTATAAAACTTTCTTTCAAAGAAACCTAGTTCTCTCTCAAGAACTCGCCGCCTCCATAGCCTTGTGAGACCAGCACCTCCACGGCTTGAAGGTTCCTTGTGTTGTATCACGAGCTCTCCATCTCTCGTGTGGTGCACTTCAGTCCCCTGGTTCCATCTCTCACAGTTTCTCTTGGTTGATTAGATCAAACAAAAGAACCACCTCTTGGTCTAGATCGGCTCCATCTCTCTTGCTTGGATCATACAGCCTTTGTCAGCCTAGGCTTGTATCATTTCTGGTATCAGAGCTGAAGTTCCTTCAGCATCAGGTTGTATCTATCCTCCTTAGTTGTTTCAAATCTTGTAGTTCATCTTGTTTCATCCGTTTTGCTTTTATCAAAACCAAAAAAAATATTTAGTTCAGTTGTTCTTGTTTCATTTAGGTTTCGTGCATCCATATCTCTTGAAAACCCATACCTTGTTACTTGTTCATCTCGTTCTAGTTCATATTGTTTCATCCATTCGATTCAAAAAAAAAAAGAAAATCTTTCAAAGTTGCATCAACCGTGTTCTTCAAGCATATTTCAAACTTTCCTTTTTAGCTTGATCGGTTTTTCCCTTTTTACTTTATTCTCTTTCCATTAATCTTATTTTCGAGATTTGCCTAAGTTGTTCTTCTCTTTGACAGGTACAATGGGAGAAGCATCCGAGCTGGCTACCATGATGCTAGCTCTCACTGCCATGAGAGATGAGATGAGGGAGTTGCGCCAAGACCTTGGAGATAGGCTCACCAGAGTTGAGCAGAGACCCACGGCTCAAGCTACCCAAACTGCTGAGAGGTTTCCAAATCGAAACCAGCAATACCAAGCTCCAAACAACAGGCGTACTGGAGTCCACTTCAATGATGAGCCAGAGACTAGTACTCGGAACCAGCAGAATGAAGAAGATACTGGACAACAACATGTTCCCTATCCGAGGACAAGAATTCAGCAAGATGACTATGGAGAAGAGGCAGAAGAGGAAGAGGAGTACTTACCTCCACAAAGAGCTCCACGGAGGCCCATCCGCAACCAAGGCTATGAGGAAGATGACTATGCACCTCAACAGAGAGGACATCGCCAACAACACCACCACCAAGGACCGGATCTCCTAAAGATGACACCACCACAGTATGCGGGAAAGGTTGACCCTGAGGCTTACCTTGATTGGGAAAAGAGGATGGATCACATCTTTGCTTACTACAACCATCCTGGCCCCAAGAGAGTTGCTTTGGCAGTAGCTCAGCTCACGGATAATGCCTTATCCTGGTGGGATAGATTGTGCACTGACCGTAGGAGAGGGCACTTGAGGCGACTAGACTCCTGGTTAGACATGAAAGATGCTATGAGGCTGAGGTTTGTGCCACAACACTATCACAGAGACTTGCACAAGAAGTTCAGAACACTTAAGCAAGGGAGCAAGTCAGTTGAGGATTACTATGAGGAGTTTGAGAAGCTAAGGAACCGCCTTGATCTTAATGAAGATGAAGAAACCATCATGGCTCAATTCATAGATGGGTTGCAAGATAGAGTGAGCAGCAAGGTTGAAAGACAAGCTTATGGGGATCTCAAAGACCTATTCCACTTAGCAGTACAGGCTGAGCAACATATCAAGAAGAAGAGCACCAGAGGCAGGTCTCAATCAAACTGGAACTCCAACAACAACGGCAACTACAACAAACCAGTAGACAAGGGGAAAGGGGTTGAGGGAGACACTCGATCCAAGTCTCAATCTGTGGATACCAACAAAGACACCAGGGCGGATCCAACCAAGACTACTCCTCCTCAACGTGCCAGAGACATCACTTGTTTCAAGTGTAAGGGCCGAGGACATATGGCTAGAGAATGTCCAAACCAGAGAGTGATGATGCTCACTGATGATGGGTATGAATCACATGATGAGGATGCACCTGAGTTACAAGCGGACTATGGAGAATTGCAATATCCAGATGTGGGAGAGAGCTTAATGATAAGGCGTGTGCTTAGTGTTCTAGTAGAACCAGCTGAGACTATCCAAAGAGAAAACATCTTCCATAGCAGATGCACTATTAAAGGCAAGGTATGTAACCTCATCATTGATGGTGGGTCTTGTACTAATGCCGCAAGTGCTTACATGGTTGATAAGCTTGGCTTAGTCAAGGTCCAGCATCCGCATCCATATAGGCTAAGATCGTTAGATGATAAGGTTGAGCTGCAGATCAAAGAGCAAGTTACCATCCCTTTTAGCATTGGTAAGTATCAAGATGAGGTAGTTTGTGATGTAGTGCCTATGCAAGCTGGGCATGTTTTGTTAGGCCGACCTTGGCAATGGGATAGAGAGACTAGGCATGATGGTAGATCAAACATGTATACATTCATGCATAACAAGCGTAAGATTAGTCTAGCTCCTCTCACTCCTGCTCAAGTTCATGAATTGCATTTGCAAATGGTTAAGGAGAAGGAAAAATCTGTTAAGTTAAATTTCCTAATCCAGCCTAGCCATATAAGAAAGGCAACTGCTACCAAACACACAATGCTACTAATGATCTTTAAGGAGCTTTTGAGTGCAGGTTCAGGTGAAGTGGAGTATCCACCAGAGATTACTAAGCTTCTTGACAAGTTCAAAGACTTGTTTCCAGAAGAGGTTCCACACGGCTTACCACCACTAAGGGGCATTGAGCATCAGATAGATTTCATACCAGGAGCTGCTTTGCCAAACAAACCAGCATATAGAGTCAACCCCGAGGAGGCCAAGGAGTTGGAAAGGCAAGTCCAGGACCTATTGGACAAGGGATATGTGAGGGAGAGCCTGAGCCCATGTGCGGTGCCTGTCTTACTAGTACCAAAGAAGGATGGGACTTGGAGAATGTGTGTAGACTGCCGTGCCATCAACAACATCACTATCAAGTATAGACACCCCATTCCACGGCTTGATGACATGCTAGACGAGTTAAGTGGTGCTACCATCTTCTCCAAGATTGATCTTAAGAGTGGGTACCATCAGGTAAGAATGAAAGAAGGTGATGAGTGGAAGACAGCTTTTAAAACAAAGCAAGGTCTCTATGAATGGCTAGTGATGCCATTTGGACTCACTAATGCTCCTAGCACCTTCATGCGCCTCATGAACCATATCCTTAGACCATACATCAGTAAGTTTGTTGTGGTATATTTTGATGACATTTTAATTTATAGTACCAGCTTACTTGATCATGTGTCACATCTTGAGCAAGTATTAGAAACACTTCGTAAAGAAGGACTCTATGCAAACCTCAAGAAGTGATACAAGCCTAAGCTGACAAAGGCTGTATGATCCAAGCAAGAGAGATGGAGCCGATCTAGATCAAGAGGTGGTTCTATTGTTTTTGATCTAATCAAACAAGAGAAGCCGTGAGTGAGGAACAAGATGGATTGATGTGCACCACACGAGGGATGGGGAGCTCGTGATACAACACTAAGGAACCTTCAAGCCGTGGAGGTGCTGGTCTCACAAGGCAAGGAGGCGGCGAGTTCTGTTTGAGAGAGCTCTAGGTTTTCTTTCAAAGAAAGTTTATTAAAAATATCAAAAGTGTTTCTCCCATGAGTCTCGCAAAACAATATAAAGACTAAGGACATATCCCTTGTCTACGCAAATGAAATGAACTTAAAATAACATAAGGTTCAAATAAGGAAACAAAGAAGAAATGGTTTCTTCTTAGTCTTGGACCGAGATGCTTCAAGGTGGTTTGTAAGCTAGTTGTGGCCTCGTTAAAAACCTCCTCCTGGAAAACCTCGTGGGACAAAACCAAGAGTAAGGAAAAGAGCACACACAAGGAGCTTGCCTCGTAGCTAACCATGTCCAAGAACCTTCTTAAGCATTGGGTTCTTCTATGGTAATGATCATCAAATGGTTGTGACTCTGATCAGGTATGAATGGCCAAAGATCTTCTCTTGATGCTTGAGAACTCCCATTTGGTTCCTCTATCTTCACAGCATCTCTCTTGATCACATCTTTGATATCTTCCTCAGCTTGTTTAACCTGTCCAAGATCAGAAGCAAGTATCATGCTCTCATTAAATTTATGTTGAAGTATCTTAGCTCTTTGTCTAGTGATAGCTCCCTTAAACACGGTTGGTATGGGCACTTCTTGCTCAGTCTCTGGTTTGGTAATGTTGCTGATCATGTCCTGAATGTCTGGTTCAGTAAGGTCAGGTTCAATGTCCTCATCATTCCCTCCCTCTTCAAAAGGTTTTGACCTCAAAACTGGTTCATCTGCAAAACAAGGAGACAAATCAGTAACATTGAAAGTGGATGATACATTTAACTCACCTGGCAGGTCAAGACGGTAGGCGTTGTTGTTGATCCTCTCGAGAACTTGAAAGGGACCAGTGCCTCTTGGCTTCAACTTAGAACTCCTCTGGTTAGGGAACCTCTCTTGCCTCATGTGTAACCAAACCCACTCTCCTGGTTCAAATATAACCTCTTTGCGACCCTTGTTAGCTTGTTTAGCATACTGGTCAGTTCGCTTCTCTAGATTCTCCTGGACTTTGTGGTGTAATTCCTTGACATAAGCAGCCTTGGCTTCACCCGTGAGACTAATAACTTCAGCTGGAGGTAAAGGAGTAAGATCGAGAGGTGTCTTTGGATTGAACCCATAAGCAGCTTCAAATGGTGACATCTTTGTAGCTGAGTGTTGAGCCCGGTTGTATGCAAACTCTATGAAGGGAATACAATCAACCCAATTCTTCATGTTCTTTCCAATAGTGGCTCTAAGCAAGGTGGAGAGAGTTCTGTTAACAACTTCTGTCTGCCCATCAGTTTGTGGATGACAAGTAGTTGAGTAGAGTAGCTTTGTCCCAAGCTTTTTCCATAGTGTCTTCCAGAAGTGGCTGAGGAACTTGGTGTCTCTATCTGATACAATGGTTCTTGGAATCCCATGTAAGCGAACCACTTCCCTGAAGAACAAGTCAGCTGTCCTGGATGCATCATTCACTTTGGCACAAGGTATGAAGTGTGCCATCTTGGAAAACCTATCCACCACAACAAAGATTGAGTCTTTGTGTTGAATCATGGGTAATCCTAGTACAAAATCCATGGATATGTCCACCCAAGGGGCTGTGGGAATGGGCAGTGGCATGTAAAGACCATGTTGGCATGAAGCAATAATAAGGAGTGAAGACATGAAGCTAGCAGAGACATTGGTGAAGAGTAAGAGACAATGCATGCGCATGATGAGTTGATGATTTACTATGGTGTGTCGT
The DNA here is from genome assembly GCF_000801105.2 of Raphanus sativus. Classification (NCBI taxonomy): domain Eukaryota; kingdom Viridiplantae; phylum Streptophyta; class Magnoliopsida; order Brassicales; family Brassicaceae; genus Raphanus; species Raphanus sativus. The sequence continues at coordinate 67,172 of NW_026615373.1, read as the reverse complement.
GCAAGGCAAGGAAGAGTCTCTTATTTAAATCACCAAGGAAAGATACATTAACTAGAAGCAAGAGAGGATGTTGACACAAGAAGAATAGAGTCGTTGAGGAAGAAGTCACGGGTCTGTCTAAGGAAGATCAGAGACAGAGAACCGTTGTGAACGGTCACTATCACTCGTCTGGCCGAGCCAAGATCGACCAGCCTCTCTCCTATTTGTTTATTCTTCTTGTACTACCTCTTATTAGTTTATTGTTTCTCCCATTGTCGATTAGCTCATGTGTTTGTCTTTAAGTAGCTTGTAACATGTTCTGAATCAAGTAAGGAAATATGAATTCCTAAATCTCTCTCTCTTTTGTTTACGCAAATCACTTCTCCCTCTCTCTTCTCTTTCACTCGAATTTATCTTTGCTTCTCCCTGGTTCTTTAATTCTTATCACAAACTCTCTTTAATCCTCACAAAATCTCATGGTATCAGAGCAACAAAGCTCTTGAAACCGAATCTAGCTTCCGCAAACTCTCTGTTCTTGTTTAATTCTCTTTCTTTTTCAAATTTCTCTCTCCTGTTCTTGGTGTTCTTGGCGAGTTAAAGAAAAATGGAAGAAAGCAACAACAACAACAGCAAACATCTCAACATACCTGTGACCTTGAAGGGGATTAACTACCTCTTTTGGGCTAGGATGGTGAAGAGAGCCCTTGGTGGAAGAGGTTTATGGAAGTATGCCATAACAGAGGCGGCTCCAAAACAAACCACTCAAGGAGAAGATGGAAAAGAGGTGGTGGTGGTAGCTGATGAAGACAAATGGAATCAAGAAGATCTCATGGTGCTCTCAGCTCTCCTCAGCTCTCTTGAACCAGCAATAATGGAGTCTTACTCTTACTGTGAGACTACCAAGCAGCTGTGGGATACTCTCTACAAAGTGTATGGAAATGTTTCCAACCTCACTAGAGTATTTGAAGTGAAAAGGGCCATTGGCGCCCTCAACCAAGGAGATGGGGAGTTCCAACCTCACTTTGGCAAGTTCAGGTCCCTTTGGGCAGAGATGGAGATACTGAGGCCACACACAACTGATCCTACCACTCTCTTAACCAGGCGTGAAGAGGATAAAGTGTTTGGACTGCTGCTCACTCTCAGCCCATCCTATGGGAGCTTGATTAAGCACATCTTGAGATCTGACAAGCTTCCTGACCTGGATGAAGTTTGTGCTCAAATTCAGAAGGAGGAAGGATCAGTGGGCTTGTTTGGTAACAAAGGAGACCTAAACATGGCACACCAAGCTGAAGAAGCTGTGGCTAACAAGGCGTACAAGCAAGAGGAGAGGAAAGCCTTGATCTGTGACCATTGCAAGAAGAAAGGTCACTTAAAGGACAAGTGCTGGCTTCTCCATCCACACTTGAAGCCAAACAAGTTCAGGGAGACTCGCCCCCAGGACGCAAGAGCCAATCTCTCAACTGAGGGAGCAGAGCCAACCACTCCACACCCTATGGGAGCAAGCAGCAGTGGCGTGGGAAGTGCCATGACCTCTGCATCAGTGTACGCTACTCCAAGGGCCAATCTAGATGAGATCATCACAAAGTCTGACTTAAGTGCTCTCATCAAGGCCTTAAAAGAATCTGGTATACCTAAAACTCTTGGTACTTCTCTTAGTGCTTCTCACATTGTTGGTAGTTCTATGAGTGTTTTTAAAACTGCTAAACCTCTAATTATTGATTCTGGTGCTTCACACCATATGATTAGTGATTTAAGCTTGATTAAAAACATTGAACCTGCCTTAGGAAATGTGATGATAGCCAATGGAGATAAAATTCCAATAGAAGGAGTAGGTGATCTCAAACTGTTTGACAAAGTGTCTAAAGCTTTTTATATGCCCACATTTGCATCTAACTTGCTGTCGGTTAAAAGGGTGACTAATGATTTGAATTGTCAAGTTACTTTCAAGCCTAACAGTGTGCATTTTCAGGATATTGATTCTAGTAGGTTGCTTGGCAAAGGTGTTACCAAGGGAGACTTGTACTTGCTTGAGGACACAAGACCAGCTTCCGATTTATCTTGCTATTTCAATTCTGTCTCTGAATTCCCTAAAGATGTAATATGGCATGCTAGATTAGGACATCCTCATTCTCATGCTTTGAACATCCTGTTGCCTAGTATTTCTTTTAAAAGTGATTGTGAGGCTTGTATATTAGGAAAACATTGTAGAAATGTGTTTCCTAAATCAATGACCATCTATGAGAATTGCTTTGATTTAATTCATTCTGATGTTTGGACTGCACCTTGCACATCTAGAGAGCAGCATAAGTATTTCGTGACTTTTATAGATGAAAAGTCTAAGTATACTTGGATCACTTTGATGCAATCAAAAGATAGGGTGCTAGAAGCCTTTAAAAACTTTCAGAATTATGTCACTAACCATTTTAATGTCAAGATTAAAATTCTTAGATCAGATAATGGTGGTGAATACACTAGCACAGCCTTCAAACAACACTTAGCTTCTCACGGCATCATACATCAAACCAGCTGTCCTTACACACCTCAACAAAATGGTGTGGCAGAGAGAAAGAATAGACACCTAATGGAAGTGGCCAGGAGCATGATGTTTCACTCCAATGTGCCTAAGAGGTTTTGGGGAGATGCAGTGGTTACAGCTGCTTATCTTATCAACCGCACGCCAACAAGGGTTCTTCACAATGCCACCCCATATGAGGTATTGAACAAAGCTAAATCATCTATAGATCACTTGCGTGTGTTTGGGTGTGTGTGTTTTGTATTGATTCCAGGAGAGCTTAGAAACAAGCTGGAGGCCAAGAGTAGAAAGGCAATGTTCATTGGGTATTCAACACACCAGAAGGGTTACAAATGCTATGTACCAGAGACTAGAAGAGTCCTGGTGTCAAGAGATGTTAAGTTCATGGAATCAACAGGCTACTATGATGAGAAGAGTTGGGATGACCTCAAGGATCTTTCTCAGTCAGCCACTGATAGAGCTAACAACCTGAGAATCATTATGGAGAGACTTGGCATCAGTCTACCAAATGAACCAGCAAAAGAAAGGGAGACCTCCACTCGGGCTGCTGAAGAAGTAGAAGGAGTTGGAGTATCTCATCCTGATCATGAGGGGGGCAATGGAGATGATCAATCTGCGCAAGCTCAGCCTGAAGAGAACTCAGGAGTATCTCATGATCAAGAAGAGATGGGATCACAACCACAAGCAGCCACTGAACCTCATGAGGAACCAAGTGACAACAATCAAGCTGATCAGATACAAACCTTGAGAAGAAGTACAAGGAACAGGAGACCAGCCTCAGATTGGATCAACACAAGGGTTTACTTCAATGCTAAAGCTGTGGCACATCCTACCAGTGCAGTATGTTCACTAGCTCACTATCCAGCAGAGCATCAAGCCTTCATCACCGAATTGGATCAAGAATGGATTCCAAAGACATATGAGGAAGCCATGCAAGATGAGGAGTGGGGAGCATCTGTTGGAGAAGAGATGGGAGCCATGGAAAAGAATGAAACATATTTTGAAAGTGAGCTTCCCAAAGGAAAGAAAGCAGTGACAAGCCGGCTTCTCTTCACAATCAAGTATGGAGCCAATGGAAAGCCAGAGAGGAAGAAAACCAGACTGGTGGCAAGAGGCTACACTCAAGTATATGGTGAAGATTACTTGGATACATTTGCACCAGTGGCAAAACTGCACACCATAAGAATACTACTCTCACTTGCGGTCAACTTGGAGTGGGACTTGTGGCAAATGGATGTGAAGAATGCATTTCTTCAAGGAGAGTTAGATGATGAAGTATACATGAGACCTCCTCCCGGCCTTGAAGACATGGTGAAACCAGGAAATGTGCTTAGACTCAGGAAGGCCATCTACGGATTGAAACAATCTCCAAGAGCATGGTACCACAAGCTAAGCACAACACTGAACGGAAGAGGCTTTGTGAAGTCTCAACAAGACCATTCTCTCTTCACACTCACCAGCAAGGAAGGTATCATAGTCATACTGGTATATGTTGATGACATAATCATCACTGGTAGCAACAAGGAAGGTATCCTCTCCACTAAATCTTTTCTCAAATCTACTTTTGATATTAAGGATTTGGGAGAGTTAAAGTACTTCCTAGGGATTGAATTTTGCCGCTCTAAAGAGGGGCTGTTCATGTCTCAAAGGAAGTACACACTTGATATCTTGAATGAGGCAGGAACCATTGGAAGTAGACAGGCCAAAACACCATTGGAAGAAGGTTACAAGGTGCTGCGAGAGGGGGAGTATGAAGCTACTCCATTTCAAGATGTCAAGAAGTATAGGAGAATGGTGGGCAAGCTCATCTACTTGACCATAACCAGACCGGATGTGTGCTTTGCTGTGAATCAAGTGAGTCAACACATGGGAGCCCCTAAGGTGCATCATTGGAACATGGTAGAGAGAATCTTGAGATACTTGAGAGAGGCGCCGGGTCAAGGAGTTTGGATGGCGTGTAACAAGAGTACTGAAGTTGTGGGGTATTGTGATGCTGATTGGGCTGGAGACAGAGTAGATAGAAGATCAACCACAGGGTATTGCACATTCATTGGAGGGAATCTGGTCACATGGAAGAGCAAGAAGCAAAAAGTGGTGTCTTGCTCAAGTGCTGAAGCAGAATATAGAGCAATGAGGAAACTTACCAGTGAGCTGATATGGATCAAGGGTCTACTCAAGGATTTGGGCATTGAGATCAGTACACCAATGACCATGCATTGTGACAACCAAGCGGCCATACACATTGCAAGCAACTCAGTCTTCCATGAGAGGACTAAGCATATAGAAGTGGACTGCCACAAAGTGAGACAAGCAGTGGAGCAGCTAGTGATTCTTCCATGCTATACTCGGAGTGAGGATCAACTAGCTGACATCTTCACCAAGGCAGCCAGCAGCAAGGTTTGTGAGTTCATTCATCCTAAACTTGGACTCATAGACCTCACTTGTCACTGATCCTCTTAACCATGAAGGATTCTACTCTTTTTCCTTTGCTTGGTTTTTATCCCAAGTGGTTTTTCCAAGTAAAGGTTTTAATGAGGGAATGCTTCATGGTTTCCAAGCTTGATCAATCCCTATGGTCAAGCTTGAGGGGGAGTGTTGGCATGAAGCAATAATAAGGAGTGAAGACATGAAGCTAGCAGAGACATTGGTGAAGAGTAAGAGACAATGCATGCGCATGATGAGTTGATGATTTACTATGGTGTGTCGTGCAAGGCAAGGAAGAGTCTCTTATTTAAATCACCAAGGAAAGATACATTAACTAGAAGCAAGAGAGGATGTCGACACAAGAAGAATAGAGTCGTTGAGGAAGAAGTCACGGGTCTGTCTAAGGAAGATCAGAGACAGAGAACCGTTGTGAACGGTCACTATCACTCGTCTGGCCGAGCCAAGATCGACCAGCCTCTCTCCTATTTGTTTATTCTTCTTGTACTACCTCTTATTAGTTTATTGTTTCTCCCATTGTCGATTAGCTCATGTGTTTGTCTTTAAGTAGCTTGTAACATGTTCTGAATCAAGTAAGGAAATATGAATTCCTAAATCTCTCTCTCTTTTGTTTACGCAAATCACTTCTCCCTCTCTCTTCTCTTTCACTCGAATTTATCTTTGCTTCTCCCTGGTTCTTTAATTCTTATCACAAACTCTCTTTAATCCTCACAAAATCTCAGACCATGGGGTTGTACTCTTGACTTAGCTTTCTTGCATACCACACATCTTGCACAATGAGCTTCTACTGTCTTCTTTAGGTGCGGCCAATAGAAATGCTCTCTGACCACAGCAAGTGTCTTGTCTATTCCAAAATGTCCCATGAGACCTCCTCCATGAGCTTCTCTAGTGATCAGGTCTCTCAAAGAACACTGAGGAATACATAATCTCTTGCTCTTGAACAAGAACCCCTCATGCAAGTAGAACTTCCCGTGAGGTCCTTTAGTGCAGCTGGTGTAGGTGTCAGCAAGATCCGGATCCTCCCCATATAGTTCCTTGATGAACTCAAATCCTAGCACCTTAGCTTCCATTGTGGCGATCAAGGCATGTCTCCTGGAGAGTGCATCAGCTACAATGTTCTCTTTACCCTTCTTATACTTGATGATGTATGGAAAGGTTTCTATAAACTCCAGCCACCTAGCATGTCTTCTCTTGAGATTGGTTTGCCCTCTTAGATGTTTAAGGGTCTCATGATCAGTGTGCACCACAAATTCCTTGGATAAGAGATAGTGCTGCCATGTCTCCAAAGCTCTCACCAAGGCATATAACTCCTTGTCATATGTAGGGTAGTTAAGAGCAGCTCCACTGAGTTTCTCACTGAAGAAAGCCACTGGTTTGCCTCCTTGTAGTAGTACTGCCCCAATCCCAATTCCTGAAGCATCACACTCTACTTCAAATGTCTTATTGAAGTCTGGTAAAGCTAGCACTGGTGCATGAGTTAGCCGGTATTTGAGAGTCTGAAAAGCCTCTTCTTGAGCTTTCCCCCACATGAATCCAACACTCTTCTTGACAATGGCAGTGAGAGGTGCTGCTATGCTACTGAAATCCTGAACAAACCGCCTGTAGAAACTGGCTAGCCCATGAAAACTTCTGACTTGACTGATGCTTGTGGGTACTGGCCATTCTTGGATTGCTCTAACCTTCTCTTCATCAACCTGTAATCCCTGTGAACTCACAACAAAACCTAGGAAAACAAGTTTATCAGTGCAGTGTTTCTAATACTTGCTCAAGATGTGACACATGATCAAGTAAGTTTGTACTATAAATTAAAATATCATCAAAATATACCACAACAAACTTACTGATGTAGGGTCTAAGGATGTGATTCATGAGTCTCATGAAAGTACTAGGAGCATTGGTGAGTCCAAATGGCATCACCAGCCACTCATAGAGACCTTGCTTTGTTTCAAAAGCTGTCTTCCACTCATCACCTTCCTTCATCCTTACCTGATGGTACCCACTCTTAAGATCAATCTTGGAGAAGATGGTGGCTCCACTTAGCTCATCTAGCATGTCATCAAGCCGGGGAATGGGGTGTCTGTACTTGATGGTGATGTTGTTGATTGCACGGCAGTCTACACACATCCTCCAAGTCCCATCCTTCTTTGGTACTAGTAAGACAGGAACCGCACAAGGACTTAGGCTCTCCCTCACGTACCCCTTGTCCAATAGGTCCTGAACTTGTCTCTCCAACTCCTTGGCCTCCTCGGGGTTGACTCTATAAGCTGGTTTGTTTGGCAAAGCAGCTCCTGGTATGAAATCTATTTGATGTTCAATTCCCCTTAGTGGTGGTAAGCCGTGTGGAATCTCTTCTGGAAACAAATCTTTGAACTTGTCAATAAGCTTAGTAACCTCTGGTGGGTACTCCACTTCACCTGAACCTGCACTCAAAAGCTCCTTAAAGATCATTAGTAGCATTGTGTGTTTAGTAGCAGTTGCCTTTCTGATATGGCTAGGCTGGATTAGGAAATTTGATTTAACAGATTTTTCCTTCTCCTTAACCATTTGCAAATGCAGTTCATGAACCTGAGCAGGAGTGAGAGGAGCTAGACTAATCTTACGCTTGTTATGCATGAATGTATACATGTTTGATCTACCATCATGCCTAGTCTCTCTATCCCATTGCCAAGGTCGACCTAACAAAACATGCCCTGCTTGCATAGGCACTACATCACAAACTACCTCATCTTGATACTTACCAATGCTAAAAGGGATAGTAACTTGCTCTCTAATCTGCAGCTCAACCTTATCATCTAACCATCTTAGCCTATATGGATGCGGATGAGGGACCTTGACTAAGCCAAGCTTATCAACCATGTAAGCACTCGCGGCATTAGTACAAGACCCACCATCAATGATGAGGTTACATACCTTGCCTTTAATAGTACACCTACTATGGAAGATATTTTCTCTTTGGATGGTCTCAGCTGGTTCCAACATGACACTAAGCACACGCCTGATCATCAAGCTCTCTCCCACGTCTGGATATTGCATCTCTCCATAGTCGGCTTGTAACTCAGGTGCATCCTCATCATGTGATTCATACCCATCTTCAGTGAGCATCATCACTCTCTGGTTCGGACACTCTCTAGCCATATGTCCTTGGCCCCTACACTTGAAACAAGTGATATCTCTAGCACGTTGAGGAGTGGTAGTCTTAGATGGCTCTGCCCTGGTGTCTTTGTTGTTATCAGTCGCTTGAGACTTTGAGCGAGTGTCTCCCTCAACCCCTTTGCCCTTGTCTACTGGTTTGTTGTAGTTGCTGTTGTTGTTGGAGTTCCAGTTGGATTGGGATCTACCCTTGGTGCCCTTCTTCTTGATGTGTTGCTCAGCTTGCACGGCTATGTGGAATAGGTCTTTGAGATCTCCATAAGCTTGTCTCTCAACCTTGCCACTCACTCTATCTTGCAACCCATCTATGAACTGAGCCATGATCGTCTCCTCATCCTCATTGAGATCAAGGCGGTTTCTTAACTTCTCAAACTCCTCATAGTACTCCTCAACTGACTTGCTTCCTTGCTTAAGTGTTCTGAACTTCTTGTGCAAGTCTCGGTGATAATGTTGTGGCACAAACCTCAGCCTCATAGCATCTTTCATGTCTAACCAGGCGTCTAGTTGCCTCAAGTGCCCTCTCCTACGGTCAGAGCACAACCTATCCCACCAGGATAAGGCATTGTCCGTGAGCTGAGCTACTGCCAAAGCAACTCTCTTGGGACCAGGATGGTTGTAGTAAGAGAAGATGTGATCCATCCTCTTTTCCCAATCAAGGTAAGCTTCAGGATCAACCTTTCCAGCATACTGGGGTGGTGTCATCTTTAAAAGATCCGGTCCTTGGTTGTGGTGTTGTTGGCGATGTCCTCTCTGTGGAGTTGCATAGTCATCTTCCTCATAGCCTTGGTTGCGGATGGGTCTCCGTGGAGCTCTACGTGGAGGTAAGTAATCCTCTTCCTCCTCTGCCTCTTCTCCATAGTCATCTTGTTGAACTCTTGCTCTCGGATAAGGACCATGTTGTTGTCCAGTATCTTCTTCATTCTGCTGATTCCGAGTACTAGTCTCTGGATCATCATTGAAGTGTACTCCAGTACGCCTGTTGTTTGGAGCTTGGTACTGCTGGTTTCGGTTTGGAAACCTCTCAGCAGTTTGAGTAGCTTGAGCCGTGGGTCTCTGCTCAACTCTGGTTAGCCTATCTCCAAGGTCTTGGCGCATCTCCTTCATCTCTTCCCTCATTGCATTGAAGGCTTGCATCATAGTAGCCAGCTCGGATGCTTCTCCCATTGTACCTGCAAGTAAAGGACTTAGAGCTTAGGTTTGATCAATGAAAGGAATTTAAACAAAAACTTGATCAACAAATTGGTAACACTAAAAGAAAAGAAAACTTCTATTTTTTTTTGAGTTTTTAAAAGACAAGTTTTCGCAAATTCAAAAGAAAAAAAAAAGAAAACTTTGGTTTTGGAATAATGGAAAATCCGATCAATGCATGAATAAAAGGAAAACTTGAAGAACACGTTTTTTTTTTTTTTTTTTTTGAAAGGAATGATCTAGCTAGCAAACTATTCGATCTATGGATGAACTAAGAAGAACAAGAACTTTTTATGGGTTTTCAAAAGAATCAAAGCAAAACTAACTAGAAACAAAGAACTAATACGAGTTGTAACAAGAGTAAAGATAGATACAACCTGATGCTGAAGGAACTTCAGCTCTGATACCAGAAATGATACAAGCCTAAGCTGACAAAGGCTGTATGATCCAAGCAAGAGAGATGGAGCCGATCTAGATCAAGAGGTGGTTCTATTGTTTTTGATCTAATCAAACAAGAGAAGCCGTGAGTGAGGAACAAGATGGATTGATGTGCACCACACGAGGGATGGGGAGCTCGTGATACAACACTAAGGAACCTTCAAGCCGTGGAGGTGCTGGTCTCACAAGGCAAGGAGGCGGCGAGTTCTGTTTGAGAGAGCTCTAGGTTTTCTTTCAAAGAAAGTTTATTAAAAATATCAAAAGTGTTTCTCCCATGAGTCTCGCAAAACAATATAAAGACTAAGGACATATCCCTTGTCTACGCAAATGAAATGAACTTAAAATAACATAAGGTTCAAATAAGGAAACAAAGAAGAAATGGTTTCTTCTTAGTCTTGGACCGAGATGCTTCAAGGTGGTTTGTAAGCTAGTTGTGGCCTCGTTAAAAACCTCCTCCTGAAAAACCTCGTGGGACAAAACCAAGAGTAAGGAAAAGAGCACACACAAGGAGCTTGCCTCGTAGCTAACCATGTCCAAGAACCTTCTTAAGCATTGGGTTCTTCTATGGTAATGATCATCAAATGGTTGTGACTCTGATCAGGTATGAATGGCCAAAGATCTTCTCTTGATGCTTGAGAACTCCCATTTGGTTCCTCTATCTTCACAGCATCTCTCTTGATCACATCTTTGATATCTTCCTCAGCTTGTTTAACCTGTCCAAGATCAGAAGCAAGTATCATGCTCTCATTAAATTTATGTTGAAGTATCTTAGCTCTTTGTCTAGTGATAGCTCCCTTAAACACGGTTGGTATGGGCACTTCTTGCTCAGTCTCTGGTTTGGTAATGTTGCTGATCATGTCCTGAATGTCTGGTTCAGTAAGGTCAGGTTCAATGTCCTCATCAAGAAGTGCACATTCTGCACTGATAAACTTGTCTTCCTAGGTTTTGTTGTGAGTTCACAGGGATTACAGGTTGATGAAGAGAAGGTTAAAGCAATCCAAGACTGGCCAGAACCAACAAGCATCAGTCAAGTCAGAAGCTTTCATGGATTAGCCAGTTTCTACAGGCGGTTTGTTAAGGACTTCAGTAGCATAGCAGCACCTCTCACTGCCATTGTTAAGAAGAGTGTTGGATTCATGTGGGAGAAAGCTCAAGAAGAGGCTTTTCAGGCTCTGAAGTACCGGTTAACACATGCACCTGTGCTAGTCTTACCAGACTTCAATAAAACTTTTGAAGTGGAATGTGATGCATCAGGCATAGGGATTGGGGCAGTACTACTTCAGGGAGGCAAACCAGTGGCCTTTTTCAGTGAAAAGCTCAGTGGAGCTGCCCTTAACTATCCTACATATGACAAGGAGTTGTATGCCTTAGTGAGGGCCTTGGAGACATGGCAGCATTACCTACTGCCTAAGGAGTTTGTAGTACACACTGATCATGAAACCCTTAAGCACTTGAGAGGTCAAACCAACCTTAAACGGAGGCATGCTCGCTGGCTGGAGTTCATAGAGACTTTCCCATATATAATTAAATACAAGAAGGGTAAAGACAACTTTGTAGCTGATGCACTCTCCAGGAGACACGCCTTGATTGCCACAATGGAAGCTAAGGTACTGGGGTTTGAGTTCATCAAGGATTTATATGGAGAAGACCCGGATCTTGCTGATACCTACACCAGCTGCACTAAAGGACCTCACGGGAAGTTTTACTTACATGACGGGTTCTTATTCAAGGGCAAGAGACTATGTATCCCTCAGTGTTCTTTGAGAGACCTGATAACTAGAGAAGCTCATGGAGGGGGACTCATGGGACACTTTGGAGTAGACAAAACACTTGCCGTGGTCAGAGAACACTTCTATTGGCCGCACCTCAAGAAGACAGTAGAAGCTCATTGTGCAAGATGCGTGACTTGCAAGAAAGCTAAGTCAAGAGTACAACCCCATGGTCTTTACATGCCACTGCCCATTCCCACAGCTCCTTGGGTGGATATCTCCATGGATTTTGTACTAGGCCTACCAAAGATTCAACATAAGGACTCCATCTTTGTTGTGGTGGACAGGTTCTCCAAGATGGCACACTTCATACCTTGTGCCAAGGTGAATGATGCATCCAAGACAGCTGATCTATTCTTCAAAGAAGTGGTGCGCTTACATGGAGTACCAAGGACCATTGTATCTGACAGGGACACCAAGTTCCTGAGCCACTTTTGGAGAACACTATGGAAGAAGCTAGGCACCAAGCTGCTCTTCTCTACTACTTGTCATCCCCAAACGGATGGGCAGACTGAAGTTGTCAATAGAACCCTCTCTACGCTGCTAAGAGCCACCATTGGGAAGAACATGAAGAATTGGGTAGACTGCATTCCATTCATAGAGTTTGCTTACAACCGGGCTCAGCACTCAGCTACCAAGATATCACCATTTGAAGCAGCTTATGGATTCAATCCGAAAACCCCTTTAGATCTCACACCTTTACCTCCTGATGAAGTGATCAGTCTCACCGGGGAAGCCAAGGCTGCTTATGTCAAGGAGTTGCACCAAAGAGTTCAAGAGAATCTAGAGAAGAGGACCGAGCAGTATACTAAACAAGCCAACAAGGGGCGCAAAGAAATTATATTCGAACCCGGAGAGTGGGTTTGGTTACACATGAGGCAAGAAAGGTTTCCTAACCAGAGAAGTTCAAAGCTGAAGCCAAGAGGCACTGGCCCCTTTCAAGTCCTTGAGAGAATCAACAACAACGCCTACCGTCTTGATCTACCAGGTGAGTTGAATGTATCATCTACTTTCAATGTTACTGATTTGTCTCCTTGTTTTACAGATGAACCAGTTTTGAGGTCAAAACCTTTTGAAGAGGGAGGGAATGATGAGGACATTGAACCAGACCTAACCGAGCCAGACATTCAAGACATGATCAGCAACATTACCAAACCAGAGATAGAGCAAGAAGTGCCCATACCAACCGTGTTCAAGGGAGCTATCACTAGACAAAGAGCTAAGATACTTCAACATAAATTTAATGAGAGCATGATACTTGCTTCTGATCTTGGGCAGGTTAAACCAGCTGATGGAGTTAACAAAGATGATACTAAGAGAGTTGCTGTGAAGATGGAAGAGCCGGTTGAGAACTATCAAGCATCAAGAGAAGATCTTTGGCCATTCATCCCTGATCAAAGCCACAACCATTTGATGATCATTACCATAGAAGATCCAAATGCTTAAGAAGACTCTTGGACAGGGCTAGCAACTAGGCAAGCTCTTTGTGTGTGCTCTTTTCCTTGCTCTTGGTTTTGTCCCATGAGGTTTTCCGGAGGAAGGTTTTTAACGAGGCCACAACTAGTTTATCACATCACCTACATGCAACTCGGTCCAAGATTAAAGAAGACTCCATTCTTCTTTATTTCCTTATTTGAACTATAGCTTATTATCTTTATTTGTGACGCAAAGGAGCATGTTCCTTAGTCTATTTATATGTTTGCAAAACCCTTTTTCTTGGTACACTTGATATTTTATAAAACTTTCTTTCAAAGAAACCTAGTTCTCTCTCAAGAACTCGCCGCCTCCATAGCCTTGTGAGACCAGCACCTCCACGGCTTGAAGGTTCCTTGTGTTGTATCACGAGCTCTCCATCTCTCGTGTGGTGCACTTCAGTCCCCTGGTTCCATCTCTCACGGTTTCTCTTGGTTGATTAGATCAAACAAAAGAACCACCTCTTGGTCTAGATCGGCTCCATCTCTCTTGCTTGGATCATACAGCCTTTGTCAGCCTAGGCTTGTATCACTAGGACTATAGTTTCTGATAGGGATACTAAGTTCCTTAGCTATTTCTGGAAAACTCTGTGGGGAAAGTTGGGAACTAAGCTATTGTTTTCAACTACTTGTCATCCCCAAACTGATGGTCAGACTGAATCAGTCAATAGGACATTGTCTACTCTCTTGCGTGCCATCATTAAGAGTAACATTAGGACTTGGGAAGATTGTTTACCTCATGTAGAGTTTGCATACAATAGGGCAGTGCATTCAGCTACTAAACTCTCACCTTTTCAAGTTGTTTATGGTTTTAACCCACTGTCTCCTCTTGATTTGTTTGCTTTGCCTTTAAAAGAACAAACTAACCTGGATGGCAAGCAGAAGGCCGAGTTTGTTTTGTCTTTGCATGAACAGGTCAGGAAAAACATTGAGGAGAGGACCAAGATGTATGAGAGGTACAAGAACAAGGGGCGCAAGGAGCTAGTACTTGAGCCGGGTGATCTTGTGTGGATTCACATGAGAAAGGAGAGGTTTCCTGCTGAGAGGAAGTCAAAGCTGCTACCAAGGAAGGATGGACCTTTCAAAGTGCTGAGAAGAATCAACAACAATGCCTACCAGATTGATCTTGAGGGGAAGTACACAATCAGTTCTACTTTCAATGTTTCTGACTTGGATCCTTATTTTGCAGATGAATCAGATTTGAGGTCAAATCCTTTTAAAGGAGGAGGGGATGGTGTAGCCATGACCAGAGACCAGGACCAGAACCAGAACCAGAGAGAGACACCAGGAGAGCCAGCTAGTGTGTGGATTGGACCAATGACTAGATCAAGGCTGAGAGCACAAGAGAAGAGTCTCCTACACTTAGCCAAAATCGTGGGAGATGTTTGCAAGGGAGATAACCAAGACAAACCAGCCTGTTGGTTCAATTTAATTAAATTGTAATGTTTTTGGTTATTGGGCTTTCATTTAATTTAAACCAGAAACAATAAACCAAATTTGGGTAGGATTAGGATTTTAAATTAGACCAATTTCGATTTTAATTAGTTCTAGGATTAGGATTAAACCATCTGGTTTAAGCCTAGGGTTTTCTTTTGATTTCTGTCGATTTCTTTAAGACTGTGCAAGCAGTCTACTTGTTTTTTCATTCAACTTTCAATCTAAGAATTATTTTCTCAAGTTGTTTCAAGTCTTCAAGCTTTCTCTGTTCAGCTAAAGGAACATTGATCTCACTTAAAGGAAGGAATTCCTTGTGAATCCATCTTAGACTATACAGGGTAATCTTGTGTCTTTGAGTAGCTATCCATCTTTGCAGCCACACCATAGCTATAGAGAGTCGACCATAGTTCAACAGAGTGCTAGTAGCCTCTTAGAACACCCACTTCCATTACCTTCAAGTGATCCAGGAGCATAAGCCATACCCAGGCTGCACCACAGGAAGTTGAATAAATCTCATAAGTGTTGTGAGCAAGAAGATATCCCACCTTCTATCCATATGATTCCAGATTAGCCTGTTCGGACATATGTCATTATCTTCATGATTCTTTTCAAACCAGGATGAACCACGATCTAAGAAGCTTTATTTGGAACCACTAATCAGTGGAGAATAACCAGGAAGTTGAATAAATCTCATAAGTGTTGTGAGCAAGAAGATATCCCACCTTCTATCCAGATGATTCCAGATTAGCCTGTTCGGACATATGCCATTATCTTCATGATTCTTATCAAACCAGGATGAACCACGATCTAAAAAGCTTTATTTGGAACCACTAATCAGTGGAATATAACCAGGAAGTTGAATAAATCTCATAGGAGTTGTGACTAAGAAGATATCCCACTTTCTATCCAGATGATTCCAGATTAGCTTGTTCGAACATATGGCAATATCTTCATGATTCTTATCAAACCAGGATGAACCACGATCTAAGAAGCTTTATTTGGAACCAATAATCAGTGGAGAATAACCAGGAAGTTGAATAAATCTCATAAGTGTTGTGAGCAAGAAGATATCCCACCTTCTATCCAGATGATTCCAGATTAGCCTGTTCGGACATATGCCATTATCTTCATGATTCTTATCAAACCAGGATGAACCACGATCTAAGAAGCTTTATTTGGAACCACTAATCAGTGGAGAATAACCAGGAAGTTGAATAAATCTCATAGGAGTTGTGAGTAAGAAGATATCCCACCTTCTATCCAGATGATTCCAGATTAGCCTGTTCGGACATATGCCATTATCTTCATGATTCTTATCAAACCAGGATGAACCAAGATCTAAGAAGCTTTATTTGGAACCACTAATCAGTGGAGAATAACCAGGAAGTTGAATAAATCTCATAAGTGTTGTGAGCAAGAAGATATCCCACCTTCTATCCAGATGATTCCAGATTAGCCTGTTCGGACATATGTCATTATATTCATGATTCTTATCAAACCAGGATGAACCACCATCTAAGAAGCTTTATTTGGAACCACTAATCAGTGGAAAAAACCAGGAAGTTGAATAAATCTCATAGGAGTTGTGAGTAAGAAGATATCCCACTTTCTATCCAGATGATTCCAGATTAGCCTGTTCGGACATATGGCAATATCTTCATGATTCTTATAAAACCAGGATGAACCAATATATAATGATACATGCACCAAGAGGGACCTTCTCAAGCTGGCTGGATAGATAGAAGAATCAATGGACCGGCTTGATGTGAGATGGATTGAGATGGAAGGCTTTGATGAAGATGATGATGGGATGATTAGATCCGGTTGTATTGAGACTTGCAAAGCACCAATGGAGGATGGGAAACAACAAATGGTCGTCTAACCAACTTGCTATCTCAGTGGATGAATGATGGTGTGATGATGGAGTATGGATTCAAGCTGCTTGTTCGTATAAACAACTCAGCAAGAACAAAGAGATGGAGATGGATAGATTTGTAGATTGAATCACACAATCTGATGGATCGAAGTGTAACCACAAGTTCTATGGAAAGGAACTTGATAAAACACAATTGCTCTCAAGGCTGCTTCTCACAACACACAAGAAAGACTTAGGTATTTGCTAAAGGCAAACTGACTCATATATTTCATAAAGGTTCAAATATACACAACTGCTTATAAGGGACTTATATAGTGTCCAATGCAGCTTTGCCCTTCTTGGGGACTTGAAACAAATACATAAATGATTATACTATTATCTAGGACGAAAATATGGCTAAACAATGCCTTAAACTAATTAAAATATTCAGAATAAACTCAGCAAAGAAACAAGAGAAATCAAAGCAATGGTTAGTCAAAAATAATCCAAAATATTCAAATATGTTTTCATACCTTTGCTCTTGGACGTGTGGATAGATAAGGAAAGTCTTACTAGCCGTTGCTTGATCTTTGGAGAGGCAGAAGTGTGATCTTTTTGCACATATGAGGCGAGCTGGCAGATAAGGAAACCTTTTATTTGCTGTGAATGATCGATCATGCCTTGTATTCTCATATGGACCGCCTTGTATATTCCATAGTTCTTTCTCTTGACTTTCTTGGATGAATCTGGACGACATTATGGCTTCTGGATGGTCTTGATGATCTCCTGGTTTCCAAGTATACGTTTGTGATGCGCACAAGTTGAGCAAGTGAACACTTTCCTTATATAGAACCAATCTTGCATATCTTAGTAAATAAGATGCATCTTCAACTTGTGTTGGACTCTGGCCTTGAAACTTCTTTTTTTGGACTTCTAAGAGGTACTCCTTTAAGGCCCAGCTTGGTTTACACGAATATTCCTCCTGGTTTGGCTGATAGATACCTTGTTTCTCAAGAAATGCCAATTCGGATGCAGTGGAGGTTGTCTGACTTGTAAATAGCATATCTTCCAAACCATTAATCCTTTTTATATGAAACCAATTCTCCGCGTGCTCTTATTGAGTGTAGAATCCATGAAAATTGGTTTCGTGACAAACTTCCTCCTGGTTGATGAGATATGGCATTTTTAGTGCACATATGTCCTTGTTGGCGCCATGGTTAGTTGAGCAGGGTGTTGGGTCGACCTTTGGTTCAGCTACTGGTTTGATGGCCTCATCATTCCCTCCCCTTTGTAAAAGTTTTGACCTCAAATTTGGATAACCTGATACACCACAATAGAGCAAGTCAGGTTTCATTCTCTTTTGGGATTCCAAAGCCTTACCTTGATATTGTTTTGGTTTGGGGATGGGTTTTGCATCTGGTGGCTCCTCTTTGAAAACATGAGAAATGATCACGCCTCTGTACTGGATATTGTCATTGTATCTCTTCTGATGAGGTCATCGACCACAACCAGGACACCATAACCATTCCCAAGGCATCTGAAGGACCCATGACCCGATCCAAGCAAAGAAGACTTAACCAAGGCTTTGCACTTGCGGTCCAAGCTATCTTAGATAGCTTAGCTGAGCCACCACCTAAGATTCTAGCTGATCCACCCAAGAGAGGACATATCAACACGACAAGTGATGACTTGAGCAATGCCTTTGCGCAACTCAATATCACTCAAGGTAAGCCAGCTTATATGAATGGAGCTGATTCAAATGTTTACTTGGCAGGAACTGAAGTTGAAGAAGAACCCCTCCTTCAAGAAACCAACAAGATAGAAGCTGAAGATAATGAAGAGAAGAGTGAGGAAGAACTTGAAGAAGAAGAGCAAGACACATCAAGGGAGTTCAACCATGAACCAAGGGAAGTGTTTTCATTATTTACGATTTGTGCAGGTAAGATGGGTCAGTCTAGTGGTTCCTAGGACTCTCCCATCTCAGCAGCATCCAAGGTTCGAGACCAAGACTAGTTTAGGTCTCTTTGTCTTTTATTTTTATGCACTTTCCTTTTATAGTTTAAACGGGGCATAGTTAGTTGTTTTGCTGTTTTGTTTCCTTTGCTTCACAAGTCCTGTTGTTTTGAGTCTTTGCTTTCTTTGAGTCGACCGTTTAGGTCACAGCTGATGGACTATTAATAAAGTCCCACACGCAGCTTTGTAAGACACAACTTTTTTACCTAATCAATATATGAGTCAGTTTGCCCCCTAAGCAAGCCGCCAACTCTCTTCCTCCTTGTGTGATTCAAGCAGTAAGAGTTCGAACTGTATCAAGGATCTCCCATCATCCTTGTGGTGTTCCTCATTCCATCATCAATCTCATTAACCGGTCCAACAAGAGAGTGCGTTATAGCCAGCTTGTTAGATCCCACACCACTTGATCCATCTAGTCAAGTGCCATCACCTTCAACCATCCTTTGTTCTCAAGAGAGTGCGTGAAAGCCAGCTTGAGGATCCATCTCCACCACCTTCCACAGGCTCTCCCCGAGTCTTATATCATTTTGGTATCAGAGCCAAAGGATCCATCCTTTGGTTGTTCTTACCCTTATCTTTGTTTCTTGTTCTTCGATTTTTCTTTTAGTTTCATAAACCAAAACCCATAAAAAGTTTACTTGTTCTTGTTGCATTCGCCCTTTGATTCATAAAAATTTCGAAAACCCAAAAATATCTTGTTCTTTCCTTATTGTTGATCACGCAAGTTTTCCTAGTTGATTTAGTTTCCTTTCCTAGATTTATCGAGTATTGTCTTTCCTTTTCATTTAAAAACTTTCAAAACCCCAAAAGATCTCCCTTTTATATTTCGTTTGTTTCAAAGTTTCATATTTAAATTCTAGTTACCGTTGGTGCTTTGATATTTTGTTGTTTTTGTTGAGTGACTAGCAAGGAACCAAACCAAAACATGGGAGATGAGAACGCCAACAACGGGGCTAACCCTCCAACCATGGAGCAGATCATGGCTGCCATGAGAGAAGAGTTGAGGGCTGTTGTAGGGGAGCTTGGCCAGCAGATCAACACTCGCTTGAACCGGTTGGAGCAACCTCAAAGGAGAGTTCCAATCCGCAACCAAAACCCCATCCATGAAGATGAAGATGGAGAGCAAGGAGATGATGAAAGCATGCCGAGCTTAGATGATGATGACCCTCTCCAGAACCGCAATCCTAGGAGACAGGATCCACTTAGACACAACCGTGCTAGGGAAGCTAATCATAGGGAGCACAATAAAGACATTAAAATTGTTCCTCCTATTTTTACAGGAAAGTCTGATCCAGAAGCTTACATGGATTGGGAGAAGCGCTTAGAGTACATCTTTGAGTGCTATGGCTACGGAGAGCACAAGAAGGTTGCCTTAGCAGCTGCTCAACTCACCGAGAATGCACTTGCCTGGTGGGACAGAACTGTAGCTGAGAGGAGGAGGAACCGCTTTGGAGCTGTCACAACTTGGGCTGACATGAAGTATCTCCTAAGGTTAAGATATGTTCCTGATTACTATCATAGAGACTTACAAAAACGTTTTCGCAAGTTGTCTCAAGGTAATAGGTCAGTAGAAGAATACTTTGAAGAGTTTGAGAAGCTGATGAACTCACTGGAGTTAGAAGAATCTGAGGAAGCTTTGATGGCTCAATTCATTGATGGACTTCAAGAGCGTATCTCCAGGAAGGTAGAAAGAGCTCAATATAGTGGTTTACATGAACTAATGCACTTAGCTGTGCAGGTTGAGAAGCAAATCAAGCGTAAGACCGCTACTAGTAGGTCTAGAAACTCACAACCTTGGACTTCTAATGTCAACAAACCGAATGACAAAGGTAAAGCTGTAGAGATTGATTCTCGGTTCAAGAGTAAGGGTGATGATTCAAACAAGGGTCCTAGACAAGATCAAAACAAAAGTACTAACAATCAAAGAGCTAGAGATGTTACTTGTTTTAGATGTCAGGGACGAGGTCACATGGCTAGGGAGTGCCCAAACCAACGAGTCATGACTATCACCACCAATGGAGACTATGAGTCTCAAGATGAAGCTGAAATGGAAGCAATGGACTCTGGAGAAGAAGTAGAGTATCCGGACACTGGAGAGTTGTTGGTCACTCGGAGAGTACTAAGTACAATGACCAATCCTGAAGAGAAAGCTCAAAGAGAGAACCTCTTCCACACTCGCTGCACCATCAAGGCTAAGGTATGTAACTTGGTTATAGATGGAGGATCTTGTACTAACGTGGCTAGCAAGTATATGGTGGACAGGTTAGGTCTTGAGACAACCAAGCACCCTCGGCCCTATAGGTTGCAATGGTTAGACAACAAGACTGAGCTGAAGGTCACTGAGCAAGCAAAGATATCTTTTAGTATTGGTAAGTACCAAGATGAAGTAGTTTGTGATGTGGTACCAATGCAAGCCGGACACATACTGCTGGGGAGACCTTGGCAATTTGATAGAGCCACCTTTCACAATGGACGCACCAACTACTACTCTTTCAAGTTCAAGGACCGTAAGTACAACTTAGCCCCTTTGAGTCCATCTGAGGTGCATGAGTTACAAACTAAGATGAACAAGGAAGACCAGGTAAGTAAAACTAACCTTATGATTTCTCCTGGTGCTGTCTTAAAGACCTTGAGTGCTCAAGGCACTGTACTACTAATGGTTTTAAAGGAATGTTTAAGTACAGGAAGCTCAGAAGCTCAACAAGTTCCTAAACCAGCTCAAGCCGTGCTAGACAAGTTTCAAGACTTGTTCCCTGAAGAGATCCCAGCTGGATTACCTCCAATCAGAGGGATTGAGCACCAGATTGATCTCGTGCCAGGCTCAGCTTTGCCAAACAAACCAGCATACAGAATGAATCCGGAGGAGACCAAGGAGCTAGAAAAACAAGTTCAAGACTTGATGAACAAAGGGTACATCCGAGAGAGTCTAAGCCCATGTGCAGTACCAGTTCTTCTAGTTCCCAAGAAGGATGGATCATGGAGGATGTGTGTAGATTGCCGTGCCATCAACAACATCACCATCAAATACCGACACCCAATCCCACGCCTAGATGACATGCTTGATGAGCTTAGTGGAGCAACTATCTTTTCCAAGATAGATTTGAGAAGTGGTTACCATCAAGTAAGGATGCGTGAAGGAGATGAGTGGAAGACTGCCTTCAAGACCAAGCAAGGTCTATATGAGTGGTTGGTTATGCCCTTTGGACTAACCAATGCACCAAGCACTTTCATGAGGCTCATGAACCAGGTTCTTAGATCATTCATAAGTAAATTTGTGGTTGTCTATTTTGATGATATACTTATTTACTCTAAGAGCTTAGATGAACATCTAAAACATCTAGAACTTGTGTTGCTTACACTTCGGAAGGAAGGTTTATATGCCAACCTAAAGAAGTGCACCTTTTGTACTGATCAGCTTGTTTTCTTAGGCTTTGTAGTGAGTAAACAGGGATTACAGGTGGATGAGGAGAAGATCAAGGCCATACAAGAGTGGCCTCTTCCAACATCCATTGCACATGTTAGGAGCTTCCATGGTTTGGCTAGTTTCTACAGGCGCTTTGTTAGAGATTTCAGTACCATAGCTGCTCCATTGACTGCTGTGATCAAGAAGAATGTTGCTTTCTCATGGGGAGAGCTACAAGAAGCTGCTTTCAATGCCTTGAAGTACAAGCTAACTCACGCACCAGTGCTAGCTCTACCTGACTTTGACGAGATGTTTGAAGTAGAGTGTGATGCCTCAGGAGTGGGTATAGGAGCCGTGCTACATCAAAGGAAGAAACCAGTAGCCTTTTTCAGTGAGAAGCTAAGTGGAGCAACCCTCAACTACCCTACGTATGACAAGGAGTTATATGCATTGGTTAGAGCTTTGGAAACTTGGCAACACTACTTAAGGTCCAAGGAGTTCATTATCCATACTGATCATGAAACCCTCAAGCACTTAAGAGGCCAGACTTCACTTAAGAGAAGACATGCTAAGTGGTTGGAGTTTATTGAGACCTTTCCATATGTAATCAAGTACAAGAAGGGGAAGGAAAATGTGGTAGCTGATGCCTTATCAAGAAGACATGCTTTGATCACTACCCTGGATGCCAAGGTACTAGGGTTTGAGCACATCAAGGAGCTATACAAAGATGATCCGGAGCTGAAAGAAGCCTTCCAATCATGTGGGAAAGGAGCTTTCCAATCCTATCACTTGCATGAAGGGTTTCTATTTAGGGATAAGAGGCTGTGCATTCCCCAAAGTTCCATGAGAGACCTTATACTTCAAGAAGCACACGGTGGAGGTCTTATGGGTCATTTTGGAGTAGACAAGACCTTGGCTATCGTTACTGATCACTTCTTTTGGCCACATCTCAAGAGAGACGTTGAGAGACATTGTGCAAGATGTGTTCCTTGCCACAAAGCCAAGTCCAGGTCACATCCTCACGGTTTATACTTACCTTTACCAATTCCTAATGCTCCTTGGGAGGATATTTCTATGGATTTTGTTTTAGGTTTGCCCAAGATAAGACACAAGGATTCAATCTTTGTGGTGGTGGACCGGTTCTCAAAGATGGCTCACTTCATACCATGTGACAAGTCCAATGATGCATCTCAAACCGCAGACTTGTTCTTTAAAGAAGTGGTGCGCTTACATGGGATACCAAGGACCATTGTATCTGATAGAGATACCAAGTTCTTGGGTCATTTCTGGAGAACCTTGTGGAAGAAGCTAGGAACCAAGTTACTCTTCTCCACAACTTGTCATCCTCAAACGGATGGACAAACTGAAGTGGTAAACCGGACCCTATCCACTTTACTTAGAGTCACTCTTGGTCGCAACTTAAGTACTTGGTTAGATTGCCTTCCATTGATTGAATTTGCTTATAACCATGCTACACATTCTGCTACTAAGATGTCTCCTTTTGAAGTTGTTTATGGATTTAACCCACTAACCCCTTTGGATCTTAAGCCAATACCACAAGTTGAGCAAATTAATCAGGATGGTTTAAAGAGAGGAGAAGCAATCAAGAAGATACACCAGCAAGCTAAGGAAAATGTCATCAAGAAAACTGAGGAGTACAAGAGGAATGCTGATAAGAGGCGCAAACCCATGATCTTTGAACCAGGAGAGTGGGTGTGGATCCACATGAGGCAGGAGAGGTTCCCACAGAAAAGGAGTTCTAAGCTAGCTCCAAGGGGAGATGGTCCATTCCGTGTGCTAGAAAAGATCAATGACAATGCTTATCTTTTGGAATTGCCTGATGAGTTTAACATCTCTCATACTTTTAATGTTGCGGATTTAACCCCTTATCTTGCAGATGATTCAGTTTTGAGGTCAAAACCTTCTGAAGGGGGAGGGAATGATGAGGTCATCGACCACAACCAGGACACCATAACCATTCCCAAGGCATCTGAAGGACCCATGACCCGATCCAAGCAAAGAAGACTTAACCAAGGCTTTGCACTTGCGGTCCAAGCTATCTTAGATAGCTTAGCTGAGCCACCACCTAAGATTCTAGCTGATCCACCCAAGAGAGGACATATCAACACGACAAGTGATGACTTGAGCAATGCCTTTGCGCAACTCAATATCACTCAAGGTAAGCCAGCTTATATGAATGGAGCTGATTCAAATGTTTACTTGGCAGGAACTGAAGTTGAAGAAGAACCCCTCCTTCAAGAAACCAACAAGATAGAAGCTGAAGATAATGAAGAGAAGAGTGAGGAAGAACTTGAAGAAGAAGAGCAAGACACATCAAGGGAGTTCAACCATGAACCAAGGGAAGTGTTTTCATTATTTACGATTTGTGCAGGTAAGATGGGTCAGTCTAGTGGTTCCTAGGACTCTCCCATCTCAGCAGCATCCAAGGTTCGAGACCAAGACTAGTTTAGGTCTCTTTGTCTTTTATTTTTATGCACTTTCCTTTTATAGTTTAAACGGGGCATAGTTAGTTGTTTTGCTGTTTTGTTTCCTTTGCTTCACAAGTCCTGTTGTTTTGAGTCTTTGCTTTCTTTGAGTCGACCGTTTAGGTCACAGCTGATGGACTATTAATAAAGTCCCACACGCAGCTTTGTAAGACACAACTTTTTTACCTAATCAATATATGAGTCAGTTTGCCCCCTAAGCAAGCCGCCAACTCTCTTCCTCCTTGTGTGATTCAAGCAGTAAGAGTTCGAACTGTATCAAGGATCTCCCATCATCCTTGTGGTGTTCCTCATTCCATCATCAATCTCATTAACCGGTCCAACAAGAGAGTGCGTTATAGCCAGCTTGTTAGATCCCACACCACTTGATCCATCTAGTCAAGTGCCATCACCTTCAACCATCCTTTGTTCTCAAGAGAGTGCGTGAAAGCCAGCTTGAGGATCCATCTCCACCACCTTCCACAGGCTCCCCCCGAGTCTTATATCATCTTCTGAGGTTGATGGTACTTCACACTTTTGGTAGTCTTATAGTTGACCATCTTTGGGACTGATTCTCCAAGCAATAAAAGAGTATCCGGTGGGATTTCTTTAAAGCTTTCTTCTTAGCAACCTGAAAAATTCTCAACATTCTGGACAAAGACCAAATGAATTATATCTGATAGTGAAGTCTGATAAACAGAATGTCTTAGGGCCGGAGTTACCTTAGGTGCTTCAGCATGATGAAGAATTAAATTCTTCTTTGGACAACTTTGGATTGATGGCTGCCTTTCTTGCACTTTTTTACCTAGGCTGGTATGAACATCTTCTTGTCTTATACCTGGATCAAAACTTTCTGGCAAAGACAAGTGAATCATATCTGGATAATAAAATTTCATAAGAATTTTAAGATCATAGAAATTTTCCTTGTTGATGCTGAATTTAAATGGCATTGGTTCAGCATCTCCTTGAACTGATTTCTGGAAAGCATCTATTGAAATCATGGCTAAGGCATCTTGTGGCAAAACTTCATCACGGTTTGGAATGCCTTTTTCTTTGCTTATACCTGGGTCAAAACATCTTGGCAAAGACAAGTATATTATACCAAAGTAAAGAAATTTATAAACTGATGAAAACAAAGAACAAAGAACCTTAATTTCAGCTGTGGCAGCAAGAAATTCTCTTGCTTTGTTTGGCTTGTTCTCACCTTGGTCTCCTGTACCTATTTCACTTCCTCTTGGACAAGACAAGTATATTAATCTTATCATGGAGTTAATATTATCATTCTGATCTAGAGTGAAATTTACCTCAGGTTTTAGCACTTGAACAAACTTTTGTTCAGATCTCAGGTTCCACTCATTGTGTGGCTCATGAGTGAACTTGTGTTCTGTTTCTTCCTTTGACACTTCAGTAAGCATAGAGCTTTCATTTGTTTTCTCTGGGTCATGAACAAACACATCAGTACCAGTATCTAAAGGTGGTGTTAGACACTTACCTTGGTAGGATATTTTCATCACTGGTTTTGCTTCTTTAAGCATCTTAGGCTGCATTGTGTCTTGAACTCTCATCTGGTTTATAACATGGATTGCGCATGTTGTCTCTTCTTTCATGGACTCCTCAAGTCCTGTTACAACACCTTTTGACAAAGACAAGTGCATCATAACAGTGGTAGATGAATTATAAACCAATTGATCAAGTGTAGGACTTACCTTAGCCTTTGTTTGAACACTTGCTTGATCTGGTTTTCTATCTATTTTGCACAATGTGCTTTGGCTGAGAGCTTTCTTCTTCTCAATGGTCATTGGCACGCCATTCTTTTGGCTTGAACAATAAGTAGATTGATGTCTCTGTTTTGGCTGAGAGATTACTTGTGGAAGCATGTCTCTTTGACCTTCTTGTGGTACTACTCTTGTTGCCTCTTGTGAGCCACGGTTTGGATACCTTGTAGGGTATTGTTCCCTGATTTGAGAATTGGTAAACTCTGGTGCAAACTCATCTCTCATGGCTTCCTTAAGATCTGTCCAAGTGGTGATAGTTGGCTCCTTGTACAGCCATCTTTCATCTTGTTCTTTTATCCACCATTTGAAAGCAACATCTCTGAGCTGGTCAATAGCCAAAGCTAACCTCTCTTTCTTCAGGATGTTGTTGTAGTAGAACCACTCATCCAAGTTTCTCTCCCACTCTAGGTAGCTTCTTCTTCCTAAAAATGTATAAAGTTTAGATTTCTTAGCAGATCCATAATCAGAATAAGAATGAACAATATGGCTTTGAGTTTTAGAAGTTTGATGTGGGATGATCAGTGAAGGGTCTGGTGGCTTTGGTTCCACATATCCAGCTCTTGGTGTCTCTCCAACTCTATGTCTTCCTTCTGGTCGTGCAAGACCAGACTTCTCCAGCTGGGCCATCCGATCTCCCATGGTCTGTATGGCTTTCATAAGCTGATTCAAGATGATCTGGTCTGGCTCCATTAATTTACCTGAAAATATCCTTTCTCAAAGATCAAGTATATTAAAAAGGGAATTGGTTGGATGAAAGAATTCAGAACAGAAATGAAACTATATGCTATGCAATAAATCAGAACAATGAAATAAATAAAACTATATGATATGCAACAAGTAGCTATGATATAAAATGCAAGTACTAAAATGATATGATATGATTTTTTTTTTATGCTATGAATATCTAAATGAAAGAGATTCTTTTTGAAATTTTATTTTTGAAAACAATGATGCACGAAAATGAATGGGATTTATGCAAGCAGATAATTCAAATGCAATGAAATAAATATGGCAATATGAATGCAAATGAAATTCTTTTTCTTTCTCTTTTTAAACCTTTTAATGGAAAATGGGAATGCAATCAATCTAAAAATGGTAAGAGGAGCTGGGGAATGAATGCAAACAAGAAACACAATTTTTTTTTGAACTTTTCTTAGATTGAACAACTTAATAAAATCGTCACCTTCCTCAAACTCTTTTTGGCTTTTCAATTTAAAATGAACAAGAACACAAAACCGATAAAAATGCAATAAACAGAAATGAACAAGTAGCAAACTCCTTTTTTTTTTTTTTTTTGAGAATCAAATAAACAACAACAATACTAGAATCACTTTTTTTTTATGGTTTTAAATTTTCTGGAAATAAAATAACAAGAACAGAAATAAAACAAATTTTTTTTTAAAGCAATGAAAAGATCTATGAAAAGGAAAGAGATAACCTGATAGGAGCTTTTAGCTCTGATACCAAAATGATACAGGCACCAAGAGGGACCTTCTCAAGCTGGCTGGATAGATAGAAGAATCAATGGACCGGCTTGATGTGAGATGGAAGGCTTTGATGAAGATGATGATGGGATGATTAGATCCGGTTGTATTGAGACTTGCAAAGCACCAATGGAGGATGGGAAACAACAAATGGTCGTCTAACCAACTTGCTATCTCAGTGGATGAATGATGGTGTGATGATGGAGTATGGATTCAAGCTGCTTGTTCGTATAAACAACTCAGCAAGAACAAAGAGATGGAAATGGATAGATTTGTAGATTGAATCACACAATCTGATGGATCGAAGTGTAACCACAAGTTCTATGGAAAGGAACTTGATAAAACACAATTGCTCTCAAGGCTGCTTCTCACAACACACAAGAAAGACTTAGGTATTTGCTAAAGGCAAACTGACTCATATATTTCATAAAGGTTCAAATATACACAACTGCTTATAAGGGACTTATATAGTGTCCAATGCAGCTTTGCCCTTCTTGGGGACTTGAAACAAATACATAAATGATTATACTATTATCTAGGACGAAAATATGGCTAAACAATGCCTTAAACTAATTAAAATATTCAGAATAAACTCAGCAAAGAAACAAGAGAAATCAAAGCAATGGTTAGTCAAAAATAATCCAAAATATTCAAATATGTTTCCATACCTTTGCTCTTGGACGTGTGGATAGATAAGGAAAGTCTTACTAGCCGTTGCTTGATCTTTGGAGAGGCAGAAGTGTGATCTTTTTGCACATATGAGGCGAGCTGGCAGATAAGGAAACCTTTTATTTGCTGTGAATGATCGATCATGCCTTGTATTCTCATATGGACCGCCTTGTATATTCCATAGTTCTTTCTCTTGACTTTCTTGGATGAATCTGGACGACATTATGGCTTCTGGATGGTCTTGATGATCTCCTGGTTTCCAAGTATACGTTTGTGATGCGCACAAGTTGAGCAAGTGAACACTTTCCTTATATAGAACCAATCTTGCATATCTTAGTAAATAAGATGCATCTTCAACTTGTGTTGGACTCTGGCCTTGAAACTTCTTTTTCTGGACTTCTAAGAGGTACTCCTTTAAGGCCCAGCTTGGTTTACACGAATATTCCTCCTGGTTTGGCTGATAGATACCTTGTTTCTCAAGAAATGCCAATTCGGATGCAGTGGAGGTTGTCTGACTTGTAAATAGCATATCTTCCAAACCATTAATCCTTTTTATATGAAACCAATTCTCCGCGTGCTCTTGTTGAGTGTAGAATCCATGAAAATTGGTTTCGTGACAAACTTCCTCCTGGTTGATGAGATATGGCATTTTTAGTGCACATATGTCCTTGTTGGCGCCATGGTTAGTTGAGCAGGGTGTTGGGTCGACCTTTGGTTCAGCTACTGGTTTGATGGCCTCATCATATAAGAAGCTTGATTGGGAACCACTAATCAGTGGAGAATAACCAGGAAGTTGAATAAATCTCATAGGAGTTGTGAGTAAGAAGATATCCCACTTTCTATCCAGATGATTCCAGATTAGCCTGTTCGGACATATAGCAATATCTTCATGATTCTTATCAAACCAGGATGAACCACGATCTAAGAAGCTTTATTTGGAACCACTAATCAGTGGAGAATAACCAGGAAGTTGAATAAATCTCATAAGTGTTGTGAGCAAGAAGATATCCCACCTTCTATCCAGATGATTCCAGATTAGCTTGTTCGGACATATGCCATTATCTTCATGATTCTTATCAAACCAGGATGAACCACGATCTAAGAAGCTTTATTTGGAACCACTAATCAGTGGAGAATAACCAGGAAGTTGAATAAATCTCATAGGAGTTGTGAGTAAGAAGATATCCCACCTTCTATCCAGATGATTCCAGATTAGCATGTTCGGACATATGCCATTATCTTCATGATTCTTATCAAACCAGGATGAACCACGATCTAAGAAGCTTTATTTGGAACCACTAATCAGTGGAGAATAACCAGGAAGTTGAATAAATCTCATAAGTGTTGTGAGCAAGAAGATATCCTGCCTTCTATCCAGATGATTCCAGATTAGCCTGTTCGGACATATGTGATATACGTTCATTGTTTCACTCATATCTTCCAGACCACGAGGCTTCTACACATGAAATCACTTGGAGAATGTGCTCAACTCAATTACAAAGCTCCTCGAAGACGAATCAGATCAAATGGAGTTCAGATGAAGGAGTTATGCAATTTACAAAACAGGTGATCTTCAGTTTACGCGAATTTGGACTTATGTGCATTCAATGAACAATTCCGACCAGCACAGATTGAATCAAGCCACAAGCCCAATTGTTCTACAATTTTGGTCCATCAGAGAAGCCCAGCAAAGTGGATTCAGCCCAACAATATCAAAGGAAGACAGATTTTCGTCCAGATTCAAAGTAGCATTTATTTAAGTGTGTTTCTCTCTCTTGCATGCAGAATAGTGTTTGAATTTCAACTCCCAAGATGTGCTGCATGTTAGGATAGTGTTGTTGACGAAAATTACTTGTAATATTCTATAAAAGAGTCTTAAAAATCATGAATAAAAAATAAGTTTGTTTTCAATAAAAGATTAGAGAAGTTTCTCTCTTTCAAGATGTGATGTCTTGTAATTTTTGGAACTCCATGTTCGTGATGTGTCATATCTATGTTCATGGCTGGTCTAGACTTATCATAGATCCTTTTCACAGATCTTTGTGGCGTCTCTCAATCCATCTCTCTATCCATTCCTTGTTGGTGTGTCATATCCAGCAGGCTGTCGATTTCTTTGGTGTGTAATATCTAGAGAATCGATCCACTGGTGAATCAAAGGAGTTTCCGCAACCTTTGTATGCCATTCAATCCACATCCTTTGATCTATTGAGATTTCACAGTCTCTTGGATGCAAAGCTTATCTCCTCACCAACTTAGAGTGCCGACTCCTTGGAAGATTTTCATCATTTGGTATCAGAGCAACACTCTAAGTCTGGTTTTATCATTCTATATTTCTATCATTTTCTCACCTCTTCATCTTCTTTCAATCATCTTCTCATATTCCATTATCTATTTCTGTTTTTGCTTTTTTCTCTTTTTATATTTATTTTCGTCAGAAAGAAAGTACTTCTGGATACTCTTCCTTTTATATGAACCAGATTTGTGGGCAAATCTTTTTTTTAAGAAGAGGAGAATGATATGATCATGGAAAGCAGTAAAGATATACGTTCATTGTTTCACTCATATCTTCCAGACCACGAGGCTTCTACACATGCAATCACTTGGAGAATGTGCTCAACTCAATTACGAAGCTCCTCGAAGACGAATCAGATCAAATGGAGTTCAGATGAAGGAGTTATGCAATTTACAAAACAGGTGATCTTCAGTTTACGCGAATTTGGACTTATGTGCATTCAATGAACAATTCCGACCAGCACAGATTGAATCAAGCCACAAGCCCAATTGTTCTACAATTTTGGTCCATCAGAGAAGCCCAGCAAAGTGGATTCAGCCCAAAAATATCAAAGGAAGACAGATTTTCGTCCAGATTCAAAGTAGCATTTATTTAAGTGTGTTTCTCTCTCTTGCATGCAGAATAGTGTTTGAATTTCAACTCCCAAGATGTGCTGCATGTTAGGATAGTGTTGTTGACGAAAATTACTTGTAATATTCTATAAAAGAGTCTAAAAATCATGAATAAAAAAATAAGTTTGTTTTCAATAAAAGATTAGAGAAGTTTCTCTCTTTCAAGATGTGATGTCTTGTAATTTTTGGAACTCCATGTTCGTGGTGTGTCATATCTATGTTCATGGCTGGTCTAGACTTATCATAGATCCTTTCACAGATCTTTGTGGCGTCTCTCAATCCATCTCTCTATCCATTCCTTGTTGGTGTGTCATATCCAGCAGGCTGTCGATTTCTTTGGTGTGTAATATCTAGAGAATCGATCCACTGGTGAATCAAAGGAGTTTCCGCAACCTTTGTATGCCATTCAATCCACATCCTTTGATCTATTGAGATTTCACAGTCTCTTGGATGCAAAGCTTGAAAGAATGATAAGATTAGAAGTATGGAGAGATGAGTGAGAGAGAGTAACGAGATTGAGAGACAAAGAGAATGAAAGACATGTTTTCTTAATTACTAATATGGTGAGCATACAAGGTTTATATAAAGGGAAAGACAGCCTAAGAAAGTAATAAACAAAGGAAACAATAAACAAGTCTGTCGATGATCAGTGAGGAGCAGAGTGATCAGAGTGACAGTGACTGGTCCTAACGGGTGGGAGGACCACTCTTTCCTTAGCTCAACCCGTGACCTTTCTCCTCAGCGCCAACCACTTCACTTGGCGAGTTTCTTCTTCACTTCTTCTCATCACTTAATCCTTCTCATTAATCAACTACTTAACTTGTCCACCTTGTACTCCAAGCTAGGTTATAAACTTGGTTCACAAGCAATGATCATCCTTTGCTCTCTTACGCTTGATCTGATTCCTCTTTACTCTTGATGCTTCATCTCAACACTCCCCCTCAAGCTTGACCATATGGAACAAGTCAAGCTTGGAAGATCATGAAGCATTCCCTCATTAAAACCTTGATGTGCAAAACCCAGTGGGACAAAAACACATCAAGGAAAAAGAGTAGAACACTTCATGAAGAGGGGATCACTGAGATGAAAGATCCACAAGTCCAAGCCTTGAATGGATGGACTCGCAGACTTTAGAACTTGCAGCCTTGGTGAAGATATCTGCCAACTGATCCTCACTTCTGGTGTAGCATGGGAGTATAACCTTCTGCTCAACAGCTTGCCTCACTTTGTGACAATCAACTTCAATGTGCTTGGTTCTCTCGTGGAAGACAGAGTTGCTGGCAATGTGTATAGCCGCCTGGTTGTCACAATGCATGGTGATAGGTGTTGTGAACTCAATTCCCAAATCCTTAAGCAATCCCTTGATCCAGATCAACTCACTTGTCAGCTTCCTCATTGCCCTATATTCAGCTTCAGCGCTTGAACAAGACACAACCTTTTGTTTCTTGCTCTTCCAAGTCACCAAGTTGCCTCCAATGAAGGTGCAATAGCCAGTTGTTGATCTCCTATCAACTCTATCTCCTGCCCAATCAGCATCACAGTATCCAACTATCTCGGTGCTCTTATTGCATCCCATCCAGATTCCCTGTCCTGGTGCTTCTCTTAGGTACCTTAGAATCCTCTCAACCATGCCCCAATGATGAACTTTTGGTGCTTGCATCTGCTGGCTCACTTGGTTCACGGCAAAGCATATATCTGGCCTTGTGATGGTTAGATAGATGAGTTTTCCCACCATTCTTCTGTACCTCTTGACATCTTCAAATGGTTTGTCCTCAAACTCCCCCTTGCGCAATACTTTGTACCCATCTTCCAATGGAGTCTTTGCTTTCTTTGCACCTAGATCACCTGCCTCACTCAACATATCAAGTGTGTACTTTCTCTGGTTTAAGAATAGCCCCTCTTTAGATCGGCATATCTCAATCCCTAGAAAGTACTTTAGTTCTCCCAAGTCTTTGATATCAAATGAGGATTTAAGAAAAGCCTTAGTTAAGATGATACCTTCTTTATCACTGCCTGTAATGATAATGTCATCCACATATATCAGGATGACTATGATACCTTGTTCCGTGGTCAGTGTAAACAAAGTGTGATCAGCTTCAGACTTGTTGAATCCTCTTCCATTTAGTGTTGTGCTGAGCTTGTGGTACCAGGCTCTTGGAGATTGCTTTAACCCATAGATTGCTTTCCTTAGCCTGAGAACATTTCCTGGTTGTACAAGATCTTCCATACCAGGAGGTGGCCTCATGTAGACTTCATCTTCTAGTTCACCTTGTAGGAAAGCATTCTTGACATCCATCTGCCATAGATCCCACTCTAGGTTTACTGCCAGTGAGAGAACCACTCTGATCGTGTGAAGCTTTGCCACTGGTGCAAAGGTATCCAAGTAATCCTCTCCATAGACCTGAGTGTAGCCTCTTGCTACAAGTCTTGTCTTCCTCCTTTCTGGCTTTCCATTGGCTCCATACTTGATTGTGAAGAGAAGCCGGCTTGTCACTGCTTTCTTTCCTTTGGGAAGCTTACTTTCAAAGTATGTTCCATTCTTTTCCATAGCTCCCATCTCATCTCCAACAGATGCTCTCCACTCCTCATCCTGCATAGCTTCCTCATATGTCTTTGGAATCCATTCTTGATCCAATTCAGTGATGAAGGCTTGATGCGCCACTGGATACTGAGCTAGAGAACACACCCCTTGGGTTGGATGGGCTACTGCTTGATTGTTGAAATACACTCTTGTATTTATCCAGTCTGAGGCTGGTCTTCTTTCCCTTGTGCTTCTCCTAAGCATTGGTTGAGCTACCTGCTCCTCTTCCATGTGTTCCTCAACTTGTTGCTCCTCAGCTGGTGTATTTGCATTTCCATCCTGATCATGAACCTGATCACTGTGTGGTGATGTTTCTTGATTCCCCCCTTCAGGATTAGGATGGGAATCCTCACTTGCCGGAGTAACCTCTTCACTCACAGCTACTGGAGGTTGATTTCCAGCTCCAGTACTCCCATTTTCAGAACCGCCAGCTCCATCACTTTGATGTTGACTCGGCTGAGGCATATGGATGCCAAGAGACTCCATAATTCTTCTCAAATTGTTTGCCCTATCAGTGGATGATTGAGAGAGATCCTTGAGCTCATCCCAACTCTTCTCATCATAAACCCTCTTGATTCCACAAACTTGACATCTCTTGACACATGAACCCTCCTCATGTTGGGATCATAGCATTTGTAGCCCTTCTGAGTAGTAGAGTAGCCAATGAATACAGCCTTAGTGCTTCTGGCCTCTAGTTTGTTCCGCTGCATACCTGGCTGTAACACATAACACAAGCACCCAAATACACGTAAGTGATCAAGAGAGGGTTTCTTGTTATTCAATACCTCATATGGAGTGAGGTCATCTAGCACTCTTGTTGGGGTCCTATTGATAAGATAACATGCTGTCATGACTGCATCACTCCAGAAACGTTTGGGCACGTTGGTATAGAACATCATACACCTTGCCACTTCCATCAAATGTCTATTCTTCCTCTCAGCTACACCATTTTGTTGTGGTGTATAAGGGCAACTTGTTTGATGGATGATGCCGTGCTTGGCAAGGTGATTTTTGAATGCATGGCTTGTGTATTCTCCTCCATTATCTGACCTGAATACTTTGATCTTAACATTGAATTGGTTAGTTATATAGTTTTGAAAATTTATGAAAGCATCTAGCACCCTATCTTTGGTTTGAATCATAGTAAGCCAAGTGTATTTCGATTTTTGATCAATAAAGGTGACAAAATACTTATGATTCTCCCTAGATATGCATGGTGCAGTCCACACATCAGAATGAATAAGATCAAAGCAGTGTTCATAAATCGTGGAAGACTTAGGAAACACAGTCTTGCAATGTTTGCCAAGAATACAAGCTTCACAGCCATCATTTTTAAAAGAAACATTAGGCAATAAAAGGTTCAGAGCCCTAGAGTGTGGATGACCTAGTCTAGCATGCCATAATACATTATTGTTAACAGGAATTGAAATGAAAGCAGTAGATAAATCAGCTGCTGGCTTGATGTCTTCAAGAAGGTACAAGTCTCCCTTGCTCACACCATTGCCAAGCAACCTACTAGTCTCAATATCCTGAAACACAACCTCATTAGGACTAAATATCACCTTGCAATTTAAATCATTAGTGACCTTTTTCACAGATAAAAGATTAGATGCAAAGGATGGCATATAAAAGGCACTAGTATCTTTTTCAAACAGTTTAAGAGTTCCAACACCTCTAATAGGTATCTTATCTCCATTTGCAATCATCACATTTCCTAGAGCAGGTTTAACATTACTAATCAACCTAGAATCACTAATCATGTGATGAGAAGCTCCTGAATCAATTACAAGAGGCTTAACACAACTAGTTTCATGAGTTGAAGTAATACAAGCAGTAGGCGATTGTAAGGATGCATTAAGAGAGATACCAAGTGTGTTACCAGAGTTGTCCTTGAGGACTTTGATGAGAGCCTGAAGGTCTGACCTCCTAATAGTCTCATCCTGAGCAGTCCCCATGGCTGAACTCCCACTGAATGTTAAGGCCTTTCCATCACCAGGAACCATTGCTTGCTTTGGTGTAGATGAACCTCCCATCTCACCAGAGAAATGTGCTCTAGCATCAGCATATGGAGTTCTGAACTTCTGAGGCTTAAGATGTGGGTGGAGGATCCAGCACTTGTCCTTGCCGTGACCCTTCTTCTTGCAGTGATCACACACCCACACTTTCTTCTCTTCTGGTTTGTAAGAGCCCTTGTTTGCCACGCCCATTTCTTCTTCTTCTTTGGCTTGGTTTGCAATGATAAGAGCTCCTTTTCCTCCAAAGAGCCCCACGGAGCCCTTCTCCTTTTGAATCTGAGCACAAACATCATCAAGAGATGGAAGACTCACTCCCCTCAGGATGTGTTTGATTAGGTCATTATACCCGGGGTTGAGAGTGAACAGCAAAGCAAAGACTTTGTCTTGTTCCCTTCTCTCATTCAACACATCAGGGTCCAAGGTTGCTGGTCTCAACATTTCCAGCTCTGCCCAAAGGGATCTGAACTTCCCAAAATGTTTATCAAACTCAGTATCCTCCTGACACAAGTTATTGATAGCCCTCTTGACTTCATACACACGGTTGATGTTGGAGACATTACCAAACACCTTCTTGAGTGTGTCCCACAAGTCTTTGGAAGTCTCACAGTAGTCATAGGCTTCCAAGATTGTTGGTTCCAGGCTGTGTTGAAGGATGGACAGAACCAGGAGATCCTCTTGAACTCTCTTCTTGTTCCCAGCATCCGCATCAGCTTCCACCACCTCCTTACCATCCTCTCCTAGGATAGTCTTCTTCTTGGTGTCTAAGCCTTCTTCAACAACTCCCCAGAGACCTCTGCCTCCTAGAGCTGTCTTGGTTAGCCGCGCCCAGTGTAAGTAGTTACCTCCTTTGAGAGTAACTGGAATAGTCACCATTCTTGAGTTTTCATGAGAGGAACCAGAGGAATCCATAAGAACAGCTCAAGAATAGTTGAACAAGATGTTTTGAAAAGAAAGAAAGAGACAGAACTCTCAAGAACAGTTTGAACAAACTTTGCTATTTTTGGTAAAATCTGGAGATGAACTTGAAGAACACCTCAAGAACACCAAGAACTTTGCCAAAAATAGAACTAGAACAAGAACAAGATGTCTCACGGATGAAAAGAAATGGAGAAATCAGAGAATGTGTTTGCGGAAGTATTAGGTCTCAAGAGCTTAATGCTCTGATACCATGAAAGAATGATAAGATTAGAAGTATGGAGAGATGAGTGAGAGAGAGTAACGAGATTGAGAGACAAAGAGAATGAAAGACATGTTTTCTTAATTACTAATATGGTGAGCATACAAGGTTTATATAAAGGGAAAGACAGCCTAAGAAAGTAATAAACAAAGGAAACAATAAACAAGTCTGTCGATGATCAGTGAGGAGCAGAGTGATCAGAGTGACAGTGACTGGTCCTAACGGGTGGGAGGACCACTCTTTCCTTAGCTCAACCCGTGACCTTTCTCCTCAGCGCCAACCACTTCACTTGGCGAGTTTCTTCTTCACTTCTTCTCATCACTTAATCCTTCTCATTAATCAACTACTTAACTTGTCCACCTTGTACTCCAAGCTAGGTTATAAACTTGGTTCACAAGCAATGATCATCCTTTGCTCTCTTACGCTTGATCTGATTCCTCTTTACTCTTGATGCTTCATCTCAACAAAGCTTATCTCCTCACCAACTTAGAGTGCCGACTCCTTGGAAGATTTTCATCAATATGCCATTATCTTCATGATTCTTATCAAACCAGGATGAACCACGATCTAAGAAGCTTTATTTGGAACTACTAATCAGTGGAGAATAACCAGGAAGTTGAAAAAATCTCATAGGAGTTGTGAGTAAGAAGATATCCCACTTTCTATCCAGATGATTCCAGATTAGCTTGTTCGAACATATGGCAATATCTATCATTTTTATAAATAGAAAGGGTTGTTTGTGTTTGATAATCTCCAATGGAGTAAAGAGAGATTGTGAGAGACAACTTGAGAAGAACACAAGAGGAGTTTGTTTAGGTGGTGATTAAGAGAGTATGAAAGTGTCTAAGTAACAAGTCTAGAGTATTAGGAACGAGTCTAAGAGTTTAAGAGTTTCAGTAACAGTGTCTTAACATTTAGAAGGAGAGGGGAGAACCCCAACTCTCTTAGTGTTTACAATCGACATCATTAAGCTTATATACTCACTTTACATGATGCAGCACTTAGTAAACCCTAAGCTAATAGATAAGAAATGGACAGTGGAGATCAGATGATTTGAAATGGATGGGGGAGATGTCTTCTTTGTAGCTGGCGACTTGATTCAAAATACTTGGCTCACATTGCTTCTTTTGAATCAAGGCTCCTCATTGGTTACTGCAAGCTGGCGCCAAGCATAGTGCTTTATGCTTCTTCCCTTTATCATGACCAGATACATAAAGCACTATGCAGTCTTTGCTTCTTCCTTTTGACCAGACAGCTTGCACACACAGCTCACTTGATCCTCTTGGAATATTCCTTTGCTCTCTTTAAACCTCAACGGCTACTTTGATCAAGTAACTTGCGCCCAGACTTTGCACCATCTGTTTTCTTCCTTGCTTGACAAGTTTGTGCCCACACATTGCACAATTCATAATTCTCCTCTTTCTTGCTTGCCAAGCTTGCGCCCACACTTTGCACAATTAGATATTGCACACCTCCTTATCATGATAATGTTTGTGCCCACACTTTGCACTTCACATTATCATGATTCTTCTTTAACCCAAGCTACGCCCAGACTTTGCACATTCTGATAATGTGCCCACACCTTGCACATCCTACCATTTCCATCTTCATATCTTCATCTGATCATTACAAGTCCTTTGTAGACTCCACTTCCAGCTGATAGATGCTTTAGACTTCTTCTAAAGCTCAACTGAACTCTTCCGGAGATAACCTGAAGCTTGCCCTATTTATGCACAAGCTTCTTTTCTTCTCTTCAGCTCAACAATATCTTCATGATTCTTATCAAACCAGGATGAACCACGATCTAAGAAACTTTATTTGGAACCACTAATCAGTGGAGAATAACCAGGAAGTTGAATAAATCTCATAAGTATTATTTTGTATAATCTGAGTGTTAAAGAAGATTAAAGGAGATTGAAAGAGATTAAGAGACTAAAGTGTCAAGCAGTGTTCTTAGATTTAATAGTAAATAGTAACCAAGACTAGAGAGAAATGAGACTTAACTTGCATAATCTTATTAATGTGGTGAGATTACAAATATATAGTAAGAGAGAGATCAATGGTTTGCGCAATGAACCTAGACAAGATACTATGTAAAGCATGTGAAGTCAACAAGGCAGGCTGGCTCGGTTTGAAATGAATGGCTGAGATAGCACACATGCTTTGGACCTTTACAGCCTGTCCAAAGCTGGAGTGGCGCGCCTCTTCCTTCCCTTGAGTGTGCAACGGTCTGATCACTGTGCTAAGACTCTCTTCCAAACCAAACCACTTGCCATCCCTTCTCACTTGCCCGGGTAACTTCTTTTCACCTTTCACTATTACAGTAACTTCTTATTTACTGTGGTAACTAAAAGTTACTGTAATAGTGCCAACTCCAAATATGCTCAACACTTCTTCTCTTCTCTTATTACCACTTCATCTCAACACTCCCCCTCAAGCTTGACCATATGGAACAAGTCAAGCTTGGAAAGCCATGAGATCTTCCTCATTAAAAACCTCACCAAGGAAAACCCATTGGGACAAAACCTTGATGAGGGAAAAAGAGTGAAGACCTCATAGCTAAGGGGATCAGCTTCTCTTGCTCAAATCAATAAGGCCCAACCTGATATGGATGGACTCCATTGTCTTCTGCCTCGCAGCCTTGGTGAACACATCAGCCAACTGATCTTCACTTCTAGTATAACATGGTAAGATCACTCCAAGCACAATCATCTGTCTGACCTTGTGGCAATCAACTTCTATGTGCTTGGTCCTCTCATGGAACACTGAGTTGGATGCAATGTGAATAGCTGCTTGGTTATCACAGTGCATAGTCATTGGTGTAGCTTGATCAATCTCTAAGTGCTTCAGAATCCCCTTGATCCACACAAGCTCATTGGTTAGCTTCAGCATGGCTCTATACTCGGCTTCAGCACTAGAACATGAGACCACCTTCTGCTTCTTACTCTTCCAAGTAACCAAGTTCCCACCAATGAAAGTGCAATAGCCAGTGGTTGATCTTCTATCAGCTCTATCTCCTGCCCAATCAGCATCACAATAGCCCACCACTTCTGTACTCTTGTTGCAACCCATCCATACACCAAGACCTTGAGTACCATTCAGGTACATCAGCAACCTCTCTACCATTCTCCAATGGTGTTCCTTTGGAGCTTGCATATGCTGGCTTACCTGATTCACAGCAAAGCAAATGTCAGGCCGAGTGATGGTTAAATAGATTAACTTACCAACAAGCTTTCTATAAAGCTTTGGATCATGGAAGAGCTTGCTATCTTCAATCTCCCCCTCACGTGGGACCTTGTACCCATCCTCCATAGGCATTTTAGCCACTTTGCCTCCATATGCACCTGCATCTTTCAGAAGATCAAGTGTATATTTCCTTTGAGAGATAAACAATCCTTCCTTGGCCCTGCACAACTCAATACCAAGGAAGTATTTCATCTCTCCTAAATCTTTGATATCAAAGACAGACTTGAGATACTCCTTAGTTTCCTTGATACCTGTTTTATCAGAACCAGTGATGATAATATCATCAACATATACAAGGATTACAATGATACCTGATGGGGTGACCAATGTAAAAAGAGTATGATCAAGTTCTGACTTCCTGAACCCTCTACCATTCAAGGTTGTGCTCAGCTTGTGGTACCAAGCTCTAGGAGATTGCTTGAGACCATAGATTGCTTTCTTTAGTCTCAAAACATTTCCCTTCTTCACTAGATGCTCAAGACCAGGTGGTGGCAACATATACACTTCATCTTCAAGTTCTCCTTGTAGAAAGGCATTCTTTACATCCATTTGCCATAGATCCCACTCCAGGTTCACTGCCAATGAAAGAACCACTCGGATTGTATAGAGTTTAGCCACTGGAGCAAATGTATCAATGTAATCTTCTCCATAGGTTTGAGTAAATCCTCTTGCCACCAATCTTGTCTTGCGCCTGTCTATCTTTCCATTTGGAAGATACTTGATAGTGAAGATCCATTTACTTGATACAGCTCTCTTCCCTTTAGGTAAGGAACTCTCATACCATGTGTCATTCTTGATCATGGCATCAGCCTCAGCATTGACTGAGTCTCTCCATTCTTGTATCAGCATAGCTTCCTCAAAGCTTCTTGGTACATAGCTCTCATCTAAGCTTACTTGAAATGCACAATGTTCTTCCGGGAAGTGAGCAAAAGAACACACAGCTTGGGAAGGATGCTCCACAGCCTGGGCATTGTAGTACACTCTCGTGTTTACCCAGTTGGAAGCATCCCTCTTAACTCGTGTGCTCCTTCTCAAGATTGGTTCTGGTTCCTGCTCTTGCAATGGCACTTGATCTTGTTGACATGAAGACATAAGGAGATAAACAAGATCAGATATATCAAAGATGAGCTTGGATGGCGATGCCTTGTTCTACAAGTATGTGCATTGCCTCTCTTGGATTCAAATAATCCTAACCGCCACAAGGAAGCAAAGAGTGACTTGCCAAGGAAGGTTTAGGAGAAGAAGAATGCCGTTGGAAGGTCAAGACAAAGGAGGGATGTCGGCAAGGAATTGTTTACTATAAAGATCACATGTTCACTTTGCCTCATAGCCGTTCCTGAGCTGTCACTATCCAAGATCAGTCTGCGCAGTCTGAGCCCCTTTGTTTATTACTTCTTCTTGTATGTCGATTTAGCTATTTATGTATGTGTGTGATGAACTAAATGAATCAAGGAAACAGTTTCCTCTTTCTTTACTTCTCTCTCGCGAACTCCTCTCTCTTTCTCTTGAATTCTCACAATGGTTATCATAATCTCCTCTTAATCTCTCCTTAATCTTTACATTCTCTCATGGTATCAGAGCAATAAAAGCTCTTGGAACCAATTCTCTTATTTTCTTTTCTTACTTTTCCGCAAAACTCTGAATCTTTCTTTTCTATTTTTGGCAAAGTTCTTGGTGGTCTTCACTTGTTCTTGATTTCCAGCTTAAAAATTTGCCAAAAATGGAAACTCACTCAAAGATGGTGTCGATACCAGTGACTTTAAAAGGTCCAAATTACTTGCTATGGTCAAGGCTTGCCAAGACAGCACTAGGAGGCAGAGGTCTTTGGGAGTGCGTGGAGGGCAAGGCTACAACCAAGACTGTCCTAGGAGAGGAAGGCAAAGAAGAGGCTAGTGCGGCTGAAGGTGATAGGAAGAAAGGTCAGGAGGACCTCATGGTGCTTTCAATCATTCAAAACAGTCTAGATGCGCCTATCTTAGAAGCTTATTCCTACTGTGAAACCTCCAAAGAACTTTGGGAAACACTTAAGAAAGTGTATGGGAACATCTCCAACATCAGTAGGGTGTTTGAAGTCAAGAGGGCTATCAACACTCTCTCCCAAGAGGACACTGACTTCTCTACTCACTTTGGGAAGTTCAGGTCACTTTGGGCAGAGATGGAGATGTTGAGACCATCCAGTGTTGACCCGGAAGTGATTAATGAGAGAAAAGAACAAGATAAGGTGTTTGCCTTGCTCTTTACTCTCAACCCGGTGTATGGTGATCTGATTAAGCACATTTTGAGGAGCGACAAGCTTCCATCTCTAGAGGAGTTGTGTGCTCAGATACAAAAGGAGCAAGGATCAGTGGGGCTATTTGGAGGAAAGGGAGAACTCATCCTTGCAAATAAAGCTGATGGTGTAGAGGCTCCTGTTGAAGGCGCAGCAAACAAAGGATACTACAAACCTGGAGACAAGAAGGTGTGGGAGTGTGACCACTGCAAGAAGAAAGGTCATGGGAGAGACAAGTGCTGGATTCTCCACCCACACCTCAAGCCCCAGAAGTTCCGAACTGATGCAAAAGCCAACTTCTCTGGTGATGTGGGAGAGACCTCTACCCCTATGCGCGCCAAGGCTACTAGTGATGGAGCACACAATGAGAATGTCAAGAAATCTGACATTGAAGCTCTCATCAAAGCCTTAAGGGAGTCTGGTAAAACACTTGGTTATTCTCTAAATGCATCATATAGATTGTCTAGTGCTCCTCATGCTCTTACAACAAATATGAATGCATCTAGTAGCATCAAACCTTTGATAATAGACTCTGGCGCCTCTCATCATATGATTAGTAATGCTGAGTTAATTGAGAACATTAAACCTGTTTTAGGACATGTTAAAATTGCTAATGGTGATAGAATTCCCATTCAGGGTGAAGGAACCATTAAATTGTTTGATAGAGATACCAAAGCATTTTATATGCCAGCTTTTGCATCAAATTTGCTTTCTGTCAAAAGAGTTGCTACTGATTTACATTGCAATGTAATATTCAGTCCTAATGAGGTTATGTTTCAGGATATTGAGACTCTTAAGTTGATTGGCAAAGGTGTTACAAAGGAGGACTTGTACCTACTTGAAGACATCAAGACCAGTTCAAATTTATCTGCTTTTAGTTCAATTCCTGTCTTAGATAATGATGTATTGTGGCATGCTAGATTAGGTCATCCTCATTCTCGTGCCTTGAACATTTTATTACCTAATGTTGTGTTTAAAAATGATGGCTGTGAAGCTTGTATCCTTGGTAAACACTGCAAAACTGTCTTCCCAAAATCGTCTACCATTTATGAAAATTGCTTTGATCTCATACATTCTGATGTCTGGACTGCACCATGCATATCTAGAGAGAATCTGGTGCGTCCCTTATAAGCTAGGAAGCTAGGATCTCTTGGATGGTATGGTTAAGAGGGTGATCAGGGAGGTTACTAACACTCCTTGGTCGATGGACTTCTCTTCAGAGCAGTGGAAGGCTCCAAAGATGTATAGCTACTCTCTAGACGCAGGATAACCCTGTGTAGTGTCTGAGATGGATCACAGTAGATTACTCTACCCTAGATGAAGGTTCAATGTTCTTAGGCTGAACAGAGAAAGCACAGAAGCAAGCAAGCAATTTGCTTAAGGTTTTTCTTTGATAAAATTGTCTAAGTTTCAACCAAAAGCGGCTACAAGCTTATAAAGCCAAAATATGTCGCCAAAATAAAACCCAAGACCTAACCAGAATGGTTTGATCTAATCCTAAACGAAATTGGTTTAGAATCCTAATTAAAATTGGTTTAAAATCCTAATCCTAACCCAAATTGGTTTAAATCAATTACATAATTGAAACACATTAAACCAACATGCTGGCCCTTCTTTTCCCACGGTTTCTCCCTCTTCCTTAGGCCTCGCGAGTTTGGCTAAGTGTTGAATGACCTCCTGATGTGCTTTGGCTCTAGCTCTGGTCGTTGGTCCAGTCCAGAATGTGACTGGATGCTGTTGCTCCTCCTGCTTCTCTGAACTTGAGATACTCATCTCCTGGTTAGATGCACCTTTATCCCCTAGTACAGGTTCAATTAGCTCATCCTCCTCTGAGTCTCCTTCCTCCATCAGCTCCCCATCAGTATCACTCAGCTCCTCATCAGTAAGCTGCTCATCCATGGTCGTACCATCCCCTCCTCCTTTAAAAGGATTTGACCTCAAATCCAGCTCATCTGCAACATAAGGAATTAAATCAGAAACATTAAAAGTGGAGCTAATTGTATACTTCCCTTGGAGATCAATCTGATAAGCATTGTTATTGATTCTTCTCAACACTTTGAATGGACCATCCAGGCGCTTCATCAGCTTAGACTTCCTCTCACTAGGAAACCTTTCTTTCCTCAAAAGAATCCACACAAGATCTCCTGGTTCCAGCACCAACTCCTTGCGCCCCTTGTT
This sequence comes from Raphanus sativus, assembly GCF_000801105.2. Lineage (NCBI taxonomy): Eukaryota > Viridiplantae > Streptophyta > Magnoliopsida > Brassicales > Brassicaceae > Raphanus > Raphanus sativus. The sequence continues at coordinate 22,712 of NW_026615373.1, read as the reverse complement.
CTTCTTGCGTGCATACACCTTGGTTTGAGCCTCAATGTTCTTCTTTACCTGTTCATGCAAAGATCTAACAAACTCGGCCTTTTGATTGCCATCAAGGTTAGCTTGTTCTTTAAAAGGTAAAGCACACAAATCTAAAGGAGATAATGGATTGAATCCATACACAACCTGAAAAGGAGTTAGCTTAGTGGCAGAGTGCATTGACCTATTGTAAGCAAATTCTACATGAGGCAAACAGTCTTCCCAAGTCCTAATGTTCTTACTGATAATGGCACGCAGCAAAGCAGATAAAGTTCTATTGACTGCCTCAGTTTGTCCATCAGTTTGGGGATGACAAGTAGTAGAAAATAGCAATCTAGTTCCTAGTTTTCCCCACAAGGTTTTCCAAAAGTGACTCAGGAACTTGGTATCTCTATCTGACACTATTGTCCTAGGCATTCCATGCAACCTAACTACATCTCTAAAGAATAGTTCAGCTACCATGATTGCATCATCAGTTTTATGACAAGGAATAAAATGTGCCATCTTAGAGAACCTGTCAACAACCACAAAGATACTATCTCTACCTCTCTTTGTCCTAGGCAAGCCTAACACAAAATCCATAGAAATATCAACCCATGGATGTTCAGGAATGGGCAGGGGAGTATACAAACCTGTCGGCTGCACCTTTGACTTTGCCTGCTTGCATGTCACACACTTAGAGCATACCTTCTCCACGTCCCTCTTCATCCCTGGCCAGTAGAAGTGGTCCTGAAGGGTGGCGAGTGTCTTTGCAATCCCAAAATGGCCCATTAGACCACCTCCATGAGCTTCCCTGACATATAACTCCCTCAAAGTACCACAAGGAATGCATAGGCGGTTATCATATAAAAGAAACCCTTTAAGCTGATAGTACTTGCCACTGGCATGTTTCTCAGTTTCCACATATACTTCCTTAAAGTCAGGATCATCAGCATAACAAGTTTTAAGGTGTTCAAATCCCAAGAGTTTGGTTTCCATAGAGGATAAGAGAGCATACCTTCTGGAGAGTGCATCAGCAACTACATTCTCCTTACCTTGTTTGTAGTGGATGACATATGGAAAAGTTTCAATGAATTCAACCCACCTGGCGTGCCTCCTGTTGAGTTTCTGTTGCCCTTTGAGGTGTTTAAGAGACTCATGATCTGTATGGATCACAAACTCCTTTGGCCAGAGGTAATGCTGCCACATCTGTAGAGCTCTCACCAGTGCATACAGTTCCTTATCATAAGTGGGATAGTTCAATGCAGCACCACTCAGTTTCTCACTGAAATAAGCAATGGGTCTCTTCTCCTGCATCAGCACAGCCCCAATACCTACTCCTGAAGCATCACACTCTATTTCAAAAGTTTTAAGAAAGTTAGGCAACACAAGTAAAGGAGCAGTGGTTAGTCTTTCTTTCAACAATTGAAATGCCTCTTCCTGGTCAGAACCCCAAGTAAACCCCACACTCTTCTTGATAACCTCAGTCAATGGAGCAGCAATGGTACTAAAGTCTCTCACAAACCGCCGGTAAAACCCAGCAAGTCCATGAAAACTCCTGACCTCTCCAACAGACTTAGGCGTGGGCCAGCTCTTGATGGCTTTCACCTTCTCTTCATCAACTTTCAGGCCCTGAGAAGTCACAACAAAACCTAAAAAGACAAGGTTATCTGTCCCAAAGGAACACTTCTTGTAGTTAGCAAATAAACTTTCCTTTCTAAGCACATCAAGAACCTGCCTTAGGTGATCTATGTGTTCATTCATGGTTTTACTATAGATAAGAATATCATCAAAATAGACAACCACAAATCGACCAATATAAGCTCTCAGGACATGGTTCATCAATCTCATGAATGTGCTAGGTGCATTAGTCAATCCAAAGGGCATAACTAACCATTCATACAATCCTAGTTTAGTTTTAAAAGCAGTTTTCCACTCATCTCCTTCTTTCATCCTAATCTGGTGGTATCCACTTTTCAAATCAATTTTAGAAAAGACACATGAACCATGTAACTCATCTAACATATCATCTAAACGAGGGATAGGATGTCTGTACTTAACTGTGATGTTGTTAATGGCCCTACAATCAACACACATACGCCAGCTACCATCCTTCTTTGGCACCAGCAAGACTGGTACAGCACATGGACTCAAGCTCTCCCTGATGTGTCCCTTCTCCAAGAGTTCATTGATCTGCTTCTGAAGTTCCTTAGTCTCTACAGGGTTAGTCCTGTAAGCTGGCCGATTGGGTAAGGTAGCTCCTGGTACAAGATCAATCTGATGTTCAATGCCTCTGATGGGTGGCAATCCCACTGGATTATCTTCTGGGAAAACATCTTTGTAGTCCTGCAAAAGAGTTTCAATTTCTAGAGGAATAGACATTGCTTGATTAGTCGCAGTTAGTTCACCCTTACAAAGCAATAAAACCAAAGCAGGGTGGCTAGCCAAAGCATTTTTAATATCTCCAGAAGTAGCCATTAAGTTAAGCTTACTTACCTGCTCAGCCTCCCTTACCAGTAAGGCCTTTGCTTCTTCTTTCCTACGCTTGAGGGTGATCTGATCTTCCTGGACCTCTTGTGGTGTTAAAGGTACCAGTGTGATTTGCTTTCCTCCTTGTAGAAAAGAATGCCTATTAGTGAAGCCATCATGAAGTGCTCTCTTGTCATACTGCCAAGGTCTTCCCAACAAGATGTGGCTGGAATCCATAGGTAACACATCACAAAGGATCTCATCTTGATACCTCCCAACAGAGAGGGGCACTTTCACTTGCTTGTTCACCTTCAACTCGCCTGTATCATTCAACCATTGCAGCATATATGGGCGTGGGTGTTTTTGAACTGAGAGACCAAGCTTCTCCACCAGTGTCTCGCTAGCAGCATTGGTACAACTTCCTCCATCAATGATCAAGCTGCAAACTTTATCCTTGATTAGACACCTTGTATGAAACAAGTTCTCCCTCTGCTCAGTTTCTTTGGATTTGGCTTGAACATTCAAAGCTCTCCTGGTAACCAGCATCTCTCCCTTAACAGGGTATTCTACATCCTCTTCATCAGATTCTCCCTCAGGCTTCTCATCCTCAGAAATAACCTCTCCATTATCTAGAACTATCATGATCTTCTTACTGGTACATTCACTAGCATAATGGCCATATCCCTGACATCTGTAGCACTTGATGTTCCTGGTTCTGGATGGTGGAGTGGTTTCCTTGCCCTTGTCATCTCGGCTGGTTGTGGTACTGGTTGACCCACCACTCTCCTTTGGTCGGCTGTAGGCTTTATCATCCTTAGCATAAGATGATTTGGATGCAGAACTAGTAGGATAGCGAGTGTTACTTCTCCTCTTGTTCTGTTGTTCAATAAGAATAGCCTTGTGTACCATCTCTTCAAGAGTAGCATAGTCTTGCATCTCCAGCCTGTCTTGGATGTCCCTGTTTACTCCATCTAAAAACCGAGCCATAGTAGCTTCCACATCCTCATCAATTTTGGCTTTGATCATGAGTGTTTCCATCTCCTGGTGATACTCCTCCACACTCTTAGAGCCTTGAGTAAGTTTCCTGAGCTTCTTGTGGAGATCTCTGCCATAATGAGCAGGTACAAATCTAGCTCTCATAACCTCTTTCATCTCATGCCAAGAAGTTACTTGTTCATCACCATCTCTTCTCCTGATATTTGAAACATTCTGCCACCAGTTGATAGCATAGCCTTCAAATTCAGTAGCAGCAAGTCTTACTTTCCTCTCCTCAGTGAGCCTTTGACATTTGAAAACAGATTCAATCTTTTGCTCCCATTCCAGATAGACATCAGGATCAGCTTTTCCTTGGAAAGATGGAATCTTAAGCTTAAGATTTCCAAAGTGATCTTCTCCATGAGGGCGCCTGTTATTGGCTCTGAGAGGGCGTTCATCATCTGCATCTTCGGCCCACTCTTCTTGCTCATCAGCTACTACAGCAGGGGCTGCTCTCCTAGCACGTATGGGCTGTCTTGCAGCTACTTCACGGATTCCTCCTGCTCCAGCTACTCCAGCTGCACCTGCAAGTTCATTGTTAGGAGGGATAACATGAGCATATATTTGTTCAGCATGCCCTTGTAGTTGGCGTGTAACTTCAGCAATCATAGCTTGGAATTGCAACTGATCAAGAGCAATTCGCTGGACTGGCTCTCCTGCATTGTCTCCATCACGTCTCTCTTCAGCCATCTTCCTGCAACAAACTCTTAACAATTGGTTAGTTTAATAAACCCTCTCTCACTCAGTTTACTGCCTGTGCTTGCTCCCTTACTTTCCCAAGAGTTCAGATTAGATCAAAACTCAATCACCTAAGATCTAGCTACAACCTAAAGTGATTAGATAGAAAGTATTAAGAGATTTAGGCACCAGCTGGCTTTACCACCCTTAGCTGGATTTCTCTTCAGCTTATGTTTCTTATTTTTTTTTTTTTTTTTTTGATTTGGATCAGAGATCTCTTTTCTTTTTTTTTTTTTGATTCAAGGGTTGGCCCAGCCGGCTTACAACAGATAGAAAGAAAAGAAGTGTTGGGTGGTGATAGATAGTTGACACGAGCAGAGAACAAACCTAACCTCCAAGGGGCTCTGATACCACTTGGTGCGTCCCTTATAAGCTAGGAAGCTAGGATCTCTTGGATGGTATGGTTAAGAGGGTGATCAGGGAGGTTACTAACACTCCTTGGTCGATGGACTTCTCTTCAGAGCAGTGGAAGGCTCCAAAGATGTATAGCTACTCTCTAGACGCAGGATAACCCTGTGTAGTGTCTGAGATGGATCACAGTAGATTACTCTACCCTAGATGAAGGTTCAATGTTCTTAGGCTGAACAGAGAAAGCACAGAAGCAAGCAAGCAATTTGCTTAAGGTTTTTCTTTGATAAAATTGTCTAAGTTTCAACCAAAAGCGGCTACAAGCTTATAAAGCCAAAATATGTCGCCAAAATAAAACCCAAGACCTAACCAGAATGGTTTGATCTAATCCTAAACGAAATTGGTTTAGAATCCTAATTAAAATTGGTTTAAAATCCTAATCCTAACCCAAATTGGTTTAAATCAATTACATAATTGAAACACATTAAACCAACATGCTGGCCCTTCTTTTCCCACGGTTTCTCCCTCTTCCTTAGGCCTCGCGAGTTTGGCTAAGTGTTGAATGACCTCCTGATGTGCTTTGGCTCTAGCTCTGGTCGTTGGTCCAGTCCAGAATGTGACTGGATGCTGTTGCTCCTCCTGCTTCTCTGAACTTGAGATACTCATCTCCTGGTTAGATGCACCTTTATCCCCTAGTACAGGTTCAATTAGCTCATCCTCCTCTGAGTCTCCTTCCTCCATCAGCTCCCCATCAGTATCACTCAGCTCCTCATCAGTAAGCTGCTCATCCATGGTCGTACCAGAATCATAAGTACTTTGTCACATTTATTGATCAAAAATCCAAGTATACTTGGCTGACTATGATTCAAACTAAAGATAGAGTGCTTGATGCTTTTATTAATTTCCAGAACTACATAACTAATCATTTCAATGTTAAGATCAAAATATTCAGATCAGATAATGGGGGGAGAATATACAAGCAAAGCATTCAAAAGCCATCTAGCTAAACATGGGATCATTCACCAAACTAGCTGCCCATACACCCCACAGCAAAATGGAGTTGCTGAGAGGAAGAACAGGCACCTAATGGAGGTGGCGAGATCCATGATGTTCTATACCAACATGCCTAAACGATTTTGGAGTGATGCTGTGATGACTGCATGCTATCTCATCAATCGGACGCCTACAAGAGTGCTTGAGGACTCCACACCATATGAGGTATTGAACAAAAGAAAACCATCCATTGATTACTTACGGGTCTTTGGGTGTTTGTGTTTTGTATTAAGGCCAGGTGATCACAGAAACAAGCTAGAGGCAAGAAGTATCAAGGCAGTGTTCATTGGCTATTCAAATACACAAAAGGGGTACAAGTGCTATGTACCAGAGACTAGGAGAGTCATGGTGTCCAGGGATGTTAAGTTTGTTGAATCAAGAGGCTACTTTGAGGAGAAAGATTGGGAGAATCTCAAAGATTTATCTCAAGAAGCCTCGGATAGAGCACTAAACCTGAAGCATATTATGGAGAGTCTTGGCATCAACATGGGTCAGGGATCAGCACCAGTGATTCTTGAGGGTGAGCAAGTTATTCATCCTAATCCTGAAGGGGGGAATCAAGAGGGTTCTCACACTGGTCAAGAGGGATCAGATGAAACAAGAGAGGTTCAAGAGGGAACACACACTGATCAAGCGCAAGAGGTTCATGATCAGGATGAAAACAATCAAGGTGTGCCATCAGTACAAGAGCAAGAGGCTGTACCTGATGAAGTTGAAAGTATAGAAGAAGTCCAGCCGCTTAGGAGAAGCACAAGGGTCAGGAATCCACCATCAAACTGGAGCAACACAAGGGTATATTTCAACAGCCAAGCAGTTGCTCATCCAACACAAGCAACATGCTCCCTAGCTCAATACCCTAAGGATCATCAAGTGTTCATTACCAACCTTGATGAGGCTTACATACCAAGGACATATGAGGAGGCTATGGCAATCAAGGAATGGAGAGACTCAGTAGAAGATGAGATGGGGGCTATGGAGAAGAATGGAACCTTCTTTGAGAGTGAGCTTCCCAAAGGCAAGAAGGCAGTGACCAGCATGCTTCTGTTCACTATCAAGTATCTAGCTAATGGGAAACCAGAAAGGAAGAAGACCAGGCTAGTAGCAAGAGGCTACACCCAAGTGTATGGTGAGGATTACCTAGAAACATTTGCGCCAGTAGCAAAGTTACACACCATAAGAGTTGTGCTCTCACTTGCTGTGAATTTGGAGTGGGATCTTTGGCAAATGGATGTCAAGAATGCATTCTTACAAGGAGAGCTAGAAGATGAAGTATACATGCGCCCACCACCTGGAATGGAAAGCATGGTCAAGCCTGGAAATGTTTTGAGATTGAGGAAAGCAATATATGGTCTAAAGCAATCTCCAAGAGCCTGGTATCACAAGCTGAGTTCAACACTGAATGGAAGGGGTTTTAGGAAATCTGAAGCCGACCACACCTTGTTCACTCTGACCAGCAAGCAAGGGATCATTGTTATACTCATCTATGTGGATGATATAATCATCACAGGCAGTGACAAAGAAGGGATCAACTCAACCAAGGTGTTTCTCAAAGCAACATTTGACATCAAGGACTTGGGAGAGCTCAAGTATTTCCTTGGGATTGAGATATGCAGATCAAAGGAAGGGTTGTTCCTGTCTCAAAGGAAATACACTCTGGATTTGTTAAAAGAAGTTGGTGATCTTGGCGGAAGAGCTGCTAAAACACCACTAGAAGATGGATACAAAGTGATGCGTGAGGGGGAGATTGAAGACAAGGCTTATGGAGATGTGAAGCACTATAGAAGAATGGTTGGGAAGCTGATATATCTCACTATCACAAGACCTGATGTGTGCTTTGCAGTCAACCAGGTGAGCCAGCATATGCAAGCTCCCAAGATGCATCATTGGAACATGGTGGAGAGGATACTAAGGTATCTAAGAGAGGCGCCAGGACAAGGAATATGGATGGGGTGCAACAAGAGCACTGAGATAGTTGGGTATTGTGATGCTGATTGGGCTGGAGACAGAATTGATAGGAGATCAACTACTGGTTATTGCACATTTATTGGAGGCAACTTGGTGACTTGGAAGAGCAAGAAGCAAAAGGTGGTTTCATGTTCAAGTGCTGAGGCAGAGTATAGAGCCATGAGAAAGCTCACAAGTGAGCTGATTTGGATCAAGGGACTGCTTAAGGACTTGGGAGTAGAGACTACCTCACCAATCACTATGCATTGTGATAACCAGGCGGCTATACACATTGCCAGCAACTCAGTCTTCCATGAAAGAACCAAACACATTGAAGTAGACTGCCACAAGGTTAGACAAGCAGTGGAGCAGAAAGTGATATTGCCATGCTACACACGAAGTGAGGAGCAGCTAGCTGACATCTTCACAAAGGCAGCAAGCACCAAGGTCTGTGAGTTCATCCATCCACGGTTAGGACTCATAGACCTCTCATGTCACTGATCTCTCCTCCATGAAGTAATCTACTCTTTTTCCTTGGCTTGGTTTTTGTCCCATTGGGTTTTGCCAAGCTAAGGTTTTAATGAGGGATTGCTTCATGGCTTCCAAGCTTGACTTGTTCTATATGGTCAAGCTTGAGGGGGAGTGTTGACATGAAGACATAAGGAGATAAACAAGATCAGATATATCAAAGATGAGCTTGGATGGCGATGCCTTGTTCTACAAGTATGTGCATTGCCTCTCTTGGATTCAAATAATCCTAACCGCCACAAGGAAGCAAAGAGTGACTTGCCAAGGAAGGTTTAGGAGAAGAAGAATGCCGTTGGAAGGTCAAGACAAAGGAGGGATGTCGGCAAGGAATTGTTTACTATAAAGATCACATGTTCACTTTGCCTCATAGCCGTTCCTGAGCTGTCACTATCCAAGATCAGTCTGCGCAGTCTGAGCCCCTTTGTTTATTACTTCTTCTTGTATGTCGATTTAGCTATTTATGTATGTGTGTGATGAACTAAATGAATCAAGGAAACAGTTTCCTCTTTCTTTACTTCTCTCTCGCGAACTCCTCTCTCTTTCTCTTGAATTCTCACAATGGTTATCATAATCTCCTCTTAATCTCTCCTTAATCTTTACATTCTCTCAGATCTCCCTGCTGAGGTGAACTCTCTTGTGCATCTCCACTTTCTTCAAGCTGACTCTCTTCAGCTCCACCATTGATAGAACCCTGATTGATATGGGTTCGTTTTCCCTTGATCTTTGAAGGATGATCAGTGGTTTGATGGAGTGGTGAATGGTTTTGCGGAATGATAAGGTATGAAAGATGATAGATAGTTTCGTGGATGGGAAGTAATGGATGGGATTCTCGTTGGTTTATGGATAGATGAGTCTTTGATCAAGAGAATGAACTCAGGTAAGGATCAAAGACAAGTTGCAATTGGAGAATGAACTCCTCAGCAGATCGATGTTCAAAGATGAACAAAGGATTCACAAGTTTAAAGAGATTTTTATCAAAAGAGTGAATGATCTTATTGAAATCGAAACCAAAGTATTTGTAGAAAAGGAAACAACATGGGAAAACAAAGCAAAGACTAAGACTTGTAGTTCACGAGAAAGAAAGGAAAACTAGGCAAGACCAAAGACTGAATGATTAAAGAGCTTGACTTGGTTTTGATCTTCGATTTGGTTTGGTTTGGAGTAAACCAAGGCTGCAATCGAATTCTTCAATCTTCTGGTTTGAGATCTTGTGATTGGCCCTTGTGATAAGTAGAATGGGTCTTGAGTTTGATCGGATATGGGCTTCTCTTCTTTGGATCGAGCTGCTTCTACTTCATCTTCTATGTCACTCTCACTTAGCTCCTGATCAGCTTCTGGTTCAGTGTCACTCCTACTTAGCTCCAGTTCAGCTCCGACACTCTCCTCAGCTCCATCACTCTCTTCTAGCTCAACCATGGGTGCATCATCCCCTCCTCCTTTAAAAGGATTTGACCTCAAATCTAGATCAACATAAGAAACCAACTCGTCAGCATGATAAGGAATCAGATCAGCAATATTGAAAGTAGAGCTAACAGTGTACTTCCCTTCAAGATCAATTTTATAAGCATTGTTGTTGATCCGTTCAAGCACTTTGAAAGGACCATCTGTCCTTGGTAGAAGTTTAGACTTCCTTTCAGCAGGGAACCTATCTTTCCTCAAGTAAATTGACACCAAGTCTCCTGGCTCTAGAATCAGCTCACGCCTCTTTTTGTTAGCTTGCTTTGCATAAGCCTTAGTTCTTTCTTCAATGTTCTTCTTAACCTGCTCATGCAAAGAAACAACATACTCGGCCTTGGCCTTTCCATCAAGGTTAGTCTGTTCATTAATGGGCAAAGGCAAAAGATCCAATGGAGTCAAAGGACTAAAACCATACACAATCTGGAAAGGAGAATGCTTAGTGGTTCTATGAACTGAATGATTGTAAGCAAACTCAACATGAGGTAAACAATCTTCCCAAGACTTAATGTTTTTCTTAACCACAGTACGCAAGAGAGATGACAAAGTCCTATTAACTACTTCAGTTTGTCCATCAGTCTGAGGGTGACAAGTAGTAGAAAACAAAAGCTTAGTTCCCAATCTAGACCAAAGAGTTTTCCAGAAGTAACTAAGGAACTTAGTATCCCTATCAGACACAATGGTTCTAGGCATTCCATGCAAACGCACAACTTCTCTAAAGAAAAGATCAGCAACATTAACAGCACTATCAGTCTTGTTGCAAGCAATAAAATGTGCCATTTTTGAAAACCTGTCTACTACCACAAAAATCGAATCCCTTCCTCTCTTAGTTCTAGGCAATCCAAGCACAAAATCCATTGATAAGTCTACCCAAGGTGCATCAGGAATAGGGAGAGGAGTGTACAAACCTTGAGGTCGGTTCTTAGCTTTAGCTTGAGTGCAAACTATGCATCGGCTGCAGTGTTTCTCAACATCTTTCCTCATGCTTGGCCAGTAGAAGTGTTCCTTCAAGGTGCTGAGTGTCTTATCAACGCCAAAGTGTCCCATTAGTCCACCTCCATGAGATTCCCTAAGATACAACTCTCTCAAAGAACACTGAGGTAAGCATAGACGAGTCTCAAAGAAAAGAAACCCATCAGACCTAAAGTACTTCCCACTAGCATGCTTTTCACAATCTTTGAACACTACTTTGAAATCAGGATCATCAGCATAATAAGTCTTAATCTGATCAAATCCTAACAGTTTTGTTTCCATGGCAGCAAGCAAAGCATACCTCCTAGACAAAGCATCAGCTACCACATTTTCTTTTCCTTGTTTGTAATGAATCACATAAGGAAAAGTTTCAAGGAATTCTACCCATTTGGCGTGCCTCTTGTTAAGCTTGTGCTGCCCTTTAAGATGTTTGAGTGATTCATGATCAGTGTGAATCACGAATTCTTTTGGCCAAAGGTAGTGTTGCCAAGTCTCTAGGGCCCTGATCAAAGCGTATAGCTCCTTGTCATAGGTGGGATAATTCGCCATAGCTCCTCCTAACTTCTCACTGAAATAAGCAATTGGTCTCTTCTCCTGCATCAGTACAGCCCCAATTCCTACACCAGAAGCATCACATTCTATTTCGAAAGTCTTAGAAAAATCAGGTAAAGCAAGTAAAGGAGCTCTAGTCAACTTCCCTTTCAAGGTTTGGAAAGCTTCTTCTTGTGCATCATCCCATTTAAAACCCACATTCTTCTTGATTACCTCAGTGAGTGGTGCGGCTATGGTGCTGAAATCTTTCACAAATTTCCTGTAGAAACCAGCCAAACCATGGAAGCTCCGGACCTCACTCACATTCTTTGGAATAGGCCACTCTCGGATTGCTTTGATCTTTTCTTCATCCACTTTGATTCCTTGAGCTGTAACAACAAAGCCTAAAAACACAAGGTGATCTGCTCCAAAAGTACATTTCTTGAAGTTAGCAAAAAGAGACTCCTTCCTAAGCACTTCTAAAACAGTTTTCAAATGATTAACATGTTCAATCATATTTCTGCTGTAGATCAGGATATCATCGAAGTATACTACAACAAAATGACCTATGAAAGCTCTTAGAACATGATTCATCAATCTCATGAAAGTGCTAGGTGCATTCGTAAGCCCAAATGGCATAACAAGCCACTCATACAACCCATGTTTTGTTTTGAAAGCAGTTTTCCATTCATCCCCTTCCCTCATCCTAATTTGATGATAACCACTTTTCAAATCTATCTTAGAGAACACACAAGAACCGTGTAATTCATCTAACATATCATCGAGCCTAGGAATAGGATACCTGTACTTCACAGTAATGTTGTTAAGGGCTCTGCAGTCAACACACATGCGCCAGCTTCCATCTTTCTTGGGCACTAAAAGTACTGGCACAGCACATGGACTCATGCTCTCTCGGATGTGCCCTTCCTCCATCAGCTCATCCACTTGTCTTTGCAGCTCCTTGGTCTCATCTGGATTGGTCCTATAGGCAGGCCGGTTAGGAAGAGAGGCGCCTGGAACCAGATCTATTTGGTGTTCAATACCACGGAAAGGAGGCAGACCTGCTGGACTATCTTCTGGAAACACATCACCATAATCCTGCAAGATGAATTGAAGATCTTTCGGAAGCTCCGGTGCAAGGTTAGAAGCAGTTAGTGCACCTTTAAAAACAAAGAGAAGTAAAGGTTGTTTAAGAAAGAAAGCTTTCTTAACCTCACTGTTTTTGGCCATAAGATTAGACCCCATCTTATGTGATTCAGTTGAATCTTTCTTGGCTTCTTGGCGTCGGAGTTTTAGCTGTAGTTGATCCTCATGCACTTCTTGTGGAGATAAGGGAGCTAGAACAATCTTCTTGTCTCGGTGGGTGAAAGAATGGCGGTTTGTAAATGTTGAAATAAATAAAGGAATGACCAGAAGAAGAAGCTGGTTGATGATCCAAAGAGAATTCATCAAGAGAAGCCAATTTGGTTATGTTTGGGCAGTCTTGCTCCACAAGCTACTATCTTGACCTAACTTACCTTTCAAGGCAAGAAAGGACTTTGGAGACTTAATATGGACGTGGGAAACACTGAGAAGTCAAGGAAACATGTTTGAATTAAAATAAGAGAGCCTGGTTTGAATTTGAAAAGAAGAAGTCACATGTTGCTTAAGAGAAGCAGCTGGACCTGTCACTTTCACTCAACCAGGCTGTGTAAACCTCTCTCCTGTCACTCTCACTCCCTCTGGTCGAGATTCACCTTGGCTGCATCCTTCTGGCTTCATCAGAAACCCCACAATAATATTTGTTTAGTCATTCCCTTGTTTAATCATTGTTTATTGTAAGTGATTGTCTATTTAAAGACTTCACCACCTCTTGTAACTTTTATCCAGAATCAATACAAGTTTCTCTCATCAATTTCGTGGCTCTCTCTCCCTCTCTTGTGTCTAAGCAATAGTCATAATGTAAGGGTCAAGTGAATCATGATTTAGAGGCTGCCTTAACTCTCTTTCTCTTAAGGCAGCCTAATACTTGTAAAATTCACTTTAAACTCTTCTTATTTATTCTTAAACTCTAGCTTACTGATTCTAGATCCCATTCATCTTAAGTGCACAAACTCTAAAGTGTTGTGTTACTTCTCAAGGATTAGATTCAAACTAGAGATTCTTAGCTTTCTATAACCAGTTTACTCTCTAGGATCTTGGTTATAGTATAGGCTGTGTGAGAGGATTCAACCACCAGTTGGTTGTCTCTTCCATTGTAGAGTGAGTTCCTGTTGTATGGTTGAAGGGATTCAGTTACAAGTTAACTGAATACTCTTTTGACATGAGACAAACACTCATGAATTCCAACATGGTATCAGAGCCTAGTTGCTCTCTTGGGCTGAACTCACTCTGTTCTACTTTGATCTGAAGCTCTCTCTCTCTCACTTTGAAATTGTTTTGATGAGCTGTGTGGCTAGGATTCAAAACATGAGCAGTAGAGAGTTTTGACAAAGTATGTTTTCCAAAATTCAAGATACAATCTTCAAATGTTTTTTTAAAAAATAATCAATGACTCTCCCCTTGATCTCCTCATTGTTTAAGGTTTGGATGAAAGACTGAAATATGTTCTTACCAGCCTGAGGGAGGGAGAAAAGATTATTCTTGTATCTTGAAATCACTTTAAAAAAAAAGGATTTCTGAAAAATGTTTTTGAACAGATTCTTGAGTAATCTGATTTTGAAAAAAAAATGTTTTAAGAATATTTGACTAGTGGACAAACTGTTTTGATCCATTGGTATCTTTGTTGTCTAAGCCACAGAAAACACTTGTTCATGTGTTATTCTGTTGGTTTTTTTGTTGCTTGCCCTGGAAAACATCAGTTCATGAGTTATTCCATTGGCACATGTCTAAGATCAGTGAGCAAATTAATTGTTCAATGGTCCATTGTGTTTCAGCTACTAAAGCACCAAACTCTTGATGAGTATTGGATGCTCCTGGCTGTTTATGCTTCCGCAAAACTCAAGAAAACAGAGCAAAACTCTGTCCATTAGAACTCTTGAGCAAATTCTTTATTCTCTCTTTTCTAATTCTCTGATTCTCAGGTTACTTACTCACCATCATTCTCTCATTCTCTGGCTACTAATACTTTGGTTACATCATTCTCTAAATCTCTACTTATTCTCTGGTTACTTAATTATCTCATCTCACAATCTCTTGTTAGAATCTGCCTAGGGTTATTAAGCTGTCTTGAAAGAATTGTCTTGAATCTGCCCTTAGGAAAATTGATTGTGTTGTTGCCTGAATGCTTAGTCTTGATGATTAGGATTCAAAGAGTTTTGCTAGGATGGAATCATGAAGATATCTGTCCTGTGCTAATTTAAAATGTGTTTTAAAGATCAGACTTGGTGAAAACTAATGTTCTGGTCTCTTGTTGTCTACTGATGCTTGTCTTAGTGTTGGTTTGACAGATTGCCCATGTTGATCAGAGCCTGCACAACATGCATATTCCTGACCATGGAGAAATAATTTGTGAGTAGACCAGGAGGCTTAAAAGCTCATATCAAGCTTGTCTCCTCCCCTATACTCGGATTCAAGCTTGAGGGGGGCTGTAAATGAGCTTACATGGCCTGTCTAGAAGCCACTGCAAGAAGAATTCAACAAGGACAGCAACAACTTGGAGTTAGAACAGTTACCTTCTGGTTGGGAAGCTATGGATCAGCTTCTACATGAAGTTAGAACAGTTACCTTCAGTTGGGAAGCTATGAATCAGCCCATAGCATGTGTGCTTGTACCTGGTTGATGAAGCTTGTGGTCTCAAGGCTTTGGTGATCATCATTGGCTCTCATCTTCCAAGCTTGACCACATACTCTTATTCTTAGGTCAAGCTTGAGGAGGGGTGTTAATATGAGAAGCCAATGTCCATTCAACTTATGCAAGGGAAGTACCTTTATCTATACTTATGGTTATGATTGAATAGGTTTGCCCTTTGAGAATTGATGCATGTGTGTGTGCATTGTTTGAATCAGGTACTTGGAGCTCATAATGGAGAGTCTGGTCGTGGATCAAACCCTTTGATGATGGCAAGAGGTCAGAAGAAAGGGGGAGACAAAGAACCAGCCACATGGAGAGTTCCAAGCAGTTTTGAGTGTGAAGCAAGGAAGGCATTGGTGCCTGATTGCCATTGAAGTAAGGCCATGATCCAGAGTCTAAGGAGTCCATCAAAATCATCTTAAACTCCTTAGACTCACTGGCCAATCCCTAGGCTGAGGGTAGTTGCACTCTTTTTCCCTAAGTGATGGTTTTATCCCATGAGGTTTTCCACACTTAGGTTTTTAATGAGGCAAGTGCTCTCAGTTCCAAGCTTGCCCAAGGATCTCCTATGGTCAAGCTTGAGGGGAGTGTTGAAATAAATAAAGGAATGACCAGAAGAAGAAGCTGGTTGATGATCCAAAGAGAATTCATCAAGAGAAGCCAATTTGGTTATGTTTGGGCAGTCTTGCTCCACAAGCTACTATCTTGACCTAACTTACCTTTCAAGGCAAGAAAGGACTTTGGAGACTTAATATGGACGTGGGAAACACTGAGAAGTCAAGGAAACATGTTTGAATTAAAATAAGAGAGCCTGGTTTGAATTTGAAAAGAAGAAGTCACATGTTGCTTAAGAGAAGCAGCTGGACCTGTCACTTTCACTCAACCAGGCTGTGTAAACCTCTCTCCTGTCACTCTCACTCCCTCTGGTCGAGATTCACCTTGGCTGCATCCTTCTGGCTTCATCAGAAACCCCACAATAATATTTGTTTAGTCATTCCCTTGTTTAATCATTGTTTATTGTAAGTGATTGTCTATTTAAAGACTTCACCACCTCTTGTAACTTTTATCCAGAATCAATACAAGTTTCTCTCATCAATTTCGTGGCTCTCTCTCCCTCTCTTGTGTCTAAGCAATAGTCATAATGTAAGGGTCAAGTGAATCATGATTTAGAGGCTGCCTTAACTCTCTTTCTCTTAAGGCAGCCTAATACTTGTAAAATTCACTTTAAACTCTTCTTATTTATTCTTAAACTCTAGCTTACTGATTCTAGATCCCATTCATCTTAAGTGCACAAACTCTAAAGTGTTGTGTTACTTCTCAAGGATTAGATTCAAACTAGAGATTCTTAGCTTTCTATAACCAGTTTACTCTCTAGGATCTTGGTTATAGTATAGGCTGTGTGAGAGGATTCAACCACCAGTTGGTTGTCTCTTCCATTGTAGAGTGAGTTCCTGTTGTATGGTTGAAGGGATTCAGTTACAAGTTAACTGAATACTCTTTTGACATGAGACAAACACTCATGAATTCCAACAGTAAATCCATCATGGATTGCTCTTTTATCAAACTGCCAGGGCCTTCCTAAGAGGATGTGGCTGGAATCCATAGGTAGAACGTCACACACTATCTCATCCTGGTATCTTCCAATGGTTATAGGAACCATTACTTGTTCAGTAACCATCAACTCGCCTCCTTCATTCAGCCATTGAAGTGGGTAAGGTTTAGGATGCTTTCCTGTTTTCAATCCAAGCTTTGCTACAAGAGTTTCACTAGCAACATTAGTACAACTCCCACCATCTATAATCAAGCTACAAACTTTATCATAAACAGTACAACGAGTATGAAAGAGATTCTCCCTTTGATCTATGTCTTCTGGTTTGGATTGGACCTGAAGGGATCTTCTTGTAACCAGGAGCTGACCTCGGACTGGATAGTCTATCAACTCT
The DNA here is from genome assembly GCF_000801105.2 of Raphanus sativus. Taxonomy (NCBI): domain Eukaryota; kingdom Viridiplantae; phylum Streptophyta; class Magnoliopsida; order Brassicales; family Brassicaceae; genus Raphanus; species Raphanus sativus. The sequence goes on along the minus strand of NW_026615373.1, from coordinate 5,928 downwards.
TCTTCTGAGGCATCAACATTCTCTTCCTCAGATATCATATCACCATTATCCAAAAGTAGCATCACCTTCTTGTTGGTACACTCATTGGCATAGTGTCCAAAACCATGACACTTGAAACACTTCACATCTCTTGCTCTGGTTGCTGGTGCCTTTCCTTTATCATCACGCTGATATCCCTTGAGTTCCTCCTTTGCATTCACAATTGGTTTCTCATCCTTGGTAGTGGACGTCTTGTAGTTGTTGCCATAGGAACCCTTGGTTGGATGCTTTCTCTTTAGTTGCTGCTCTATGAGGATAGACTTGTGTAGCAACTCAAAGATATCCTCATACTCATACATCTCTATGCGATCCTGAATATCTCTGCTTAACCCAGCCTGGAAGCGAGCCATGGTAGCTTCAGCTGACTCGTCTACACCACCTTTAAGCATAAGAGTTTCCATCTCCTGATAGTATTCCTCTACTCCCCTCGTGCCTTGGGTAAGCCTTCTGAGTTTTTGATGCACATCTTTCCCATAATAGCTTGGCACAAAGCGTTTCTTCATAAGAGTCTTGAGTTCATACCAGGATGCAACTTGTGCTTCTCCAGTCCTCCTTCTTGAAGTAACAATCTGATCCCACCAATGCAACGCATAACCATTGAACTCAGTTACAGCAAGCCTCACCTTCTTTTTTTCCGAATAGTCTTGGCAGTCAAACACCAATTCAATCTTCTTCTCCCAATCAAGATAGTCATCGGGATTGCTAGTGCCTCCAAAGACAGGTATCCGAAGCTTAAGGTTCCCAAGACGATCATCAGGTCTCTCCCTTGGTGCACGTCGAGTAGTATGTCTAGTTTGAGACATTGCACGGTCTGATCTGGTTTGAGAAGCTGCACGTCCTGACCTGATGGACCTTTCTGTTCGATCTTCATCTGTGCTACGTCCAGAAGAGGAGTATAGATCATTAGCAACGGTAGGTCGTTTTCCTCTCCTCTTTTCCCTAGCTGCTCTCCTAACCTGTGAAGTATTACCCAAAACATCATTAGTAGAACGGGTAACCCCAGCAAACTCAAGCTTTTTATCCATCTCATGCATAAGAGTAGCTATCAAGGCATCCATCTGAGTTTTATCCAGTCTAGCTGCTGGTCTTCCCTCTCGTTCCAGATCACTTTCAGACATGACTTCCTGTTAAGAAACTCGACAAGAAAAGTAAGTACACAAATAGATATAGCCGAAGCCTCACAAGTGTTTCTCTCAAGTGTTTCTCTCAACTTTGTAGTGAAAATCCTTGTGAATCCAATAGCTCAGCAGCCAACAAAGATCAACGCCTCAAAGAACAAAACCCCAACCCCAACTAAAGAAAGAGATAGACAGTATTAAGAGATTTAATGGGCAGGGAGCTTTACCACCAGAGACTGGATTTCTCTTCAGTCTAGCTGGATTTCTCTTCAGCTTTCTTAGATACTTTGATCTTTCTTTTTTTTTTTAACTGGTTGGCCCCCCCGCAATATTAGATAGACAGATAAGAGATGATAGATTCACAGAAACAGAGAGATCAAACGAGGTTCCCAAAAGAGAGAAGAATTTAAAGAGTTTTTTGTGAAACAAACCCTAGATCACGAGCCTTCAATTTGCTCTGATACCACCTGATAGAACCCTGATTGATATGGGTTCGTTTTCCCTTGATCTTTGAAGGATGATCAGTGGTTTGATGGAGTGGTGAATGGTTTTGCGGAATGATAAGGTATGAAAGATGATAGATAGTTTCGTGGATGGGAAGTAATGGATGGGATTCTCGTTGGTTTATGGATAGATGAGTCTTTGATCAAGAGAATGAACTCAGGTAAGGATCAAAGACAAGTTGCAATTGGAGAATGAACTCCTCAGCAGATCGATGTTCAAAGATGAACAAAGGATTCACAAGTTTAAAGAGATTTTTATCAAAAGAGTGAATGATCTTATTGAAATCGAAACCAAAGTATTTGTAGAAAAGGAAACAACATGGGAAAACAAAGCAAAGACTAAGACTTGTAGTTCACGAGAAAGAAAGGAAAACTAGGCAAGACCAAAGACTGAATGATTAAAGAGCTTGACTTGGTTTTGATCTTCGATTTGGTTTGGTTTGGAGTAAACCAAGGCTGCAATCGAATTCTTCAATCTTCTGGTTTGAGATCTTGTGATTGGCCCTTGTGATAAGTAGAATGGGTCTTGAGTTTGATCGGATATGGGCTTCTCTTCTTTGGATCGAGCTGCTTCTACTTCATCTTCTATGTCACTCTCACTTAGCTCCTGATCAGCTTCTGGTTCAGTGTCACTCCTACTTAGCTCCAGTTCAGCTCCGACACTCTCCTCAGCTCCATCACTCTCTTCTAGCTCAACCATGGGTGCATCAACCATGCTGATCACTTGGTTCCACACCTTGATCATGAGAACCAGAGCTTTCCTCTCCACTTGAGCTATCTCTGGTTTCACTTGCTGAACTCTCTCTGGTTTCATTCCCCCCCACATGATCAAGGTGGGGACTATGTTGACTCGGACCCGGCACTCCTTGCTCTCTTGATGCTGATCCCATATTCTGATCCTGGGTCATATTGATTCCAAGACCCTCCAAGATGGTTCTCAATGTAGAAGCTCTATCCGAGGTAAGATCCTTCAAATCTTCCTGATTCTGCTTCTCATAGTAACCTCTTTCTTCTATGAACTTGACTTCTCTTGATACTAACACTCTTCTTGTGTCAGAATCATAACACTTGTACCCCTTTTGACTTGAGGAATACCCAATAAACATAGCCTTCACACTCCTAGCTTCAAGTTTGTTTCTCATCTCTCCAGGCACCATCACATAACAAAGGCAACCAAACACTCTCATATGCTCCAAAGAGGGCTTGTACTTGTTCAATACCTCAAAAGGAGCTTTCCCTTGCAGCACCAAAGTAGGGGTTCGGTTAATCAAGTAACAAGCTGTAGTCACAGCATCACTCCAGAACCTCTTAGGAACTCTAGACTGAAGCATCATTGTTCTTGCTACCTCCATGAGATGTCTATTCTTCCTCTCAGCAACTCCATTTTGCTGTGGAGTGTATGGACAACTCGTTTGATGCAAGATCCCATGCTGTGCTAGATGTTGCTTGAATGCATTGCTAGTGTACTCTCCTCCATTATCAGACCTGAAAATATTTATCTTGGCATGATATTGGTTAGTTACATAAGCTTGAAAATTTTTTAAATGCATCAAGAACCCTATCTTTGGTTGGAATGAGTGTTAGCCAGGTGTATTTGGATTTTTCATCAATGAAAGTGACATAATACCTATAATTATCTCTAGACAAGCAAGGAGAGGTCCAAACATCAGAGTGAATAAGATCAAAGCAGTTCTCATAAACAGTAGAAGAGTTTGAAAACACAGTTTTACAATGCTTGCCCAAAATACAAGCTTCACAATCATTATTCTCAAAAGAAACACCTGGCAACATCAGTTTAAAAGCCTTATTATGAGGGTGTCCTAGTCTAGAATGCCACAATGCATTTTTACTCAAACTAGAAGTGGGAAAAGAGGTAAACGAGCAGCTAAATTTGGAAACAGGAGCAAGATCTTCAAGCAAATACAAATCACCCTTGGTCACTCCTTTTCCAATCAACTTGCTGCTTTTAATATCCTGAAACTTCACATCATCAGGGCTAAAGATCACATTGCATTGTAAATCAGTAGCACATCTCTTGACATATAATAAATTTGAAGTGAAATCAGGCATATAAAGAGCTTTAGACTCTTTATCAAACAACTTGAGACTTCCTATTCCTTTAATTGGAATCCTATCACCATTTGCTATCATCACATGACCACTATATGGGAGAATGTCCTTGATCAACTTAGTATCACTAATCATATGATGAGATGCACCAGAATCAACTATCAAGGGCTTAGCAGCATGAGAACTAGCAATAAGAGCAAGGATACTAGATGGTTTCAATGCATGATCAGTCTTAGCAATACTAGCAAGCCTAGGATGATTATGCATTTCTTTTAAACTCGGATGCATCCTATCAATGCTCATGATCTCCATAGGAGATTCTATCAACCTAGCACCAAAAGAGTACTCAAGAGTGTTACCAAAGTTACCATGATCCTTGAAAAGCTTTATGAGAGCATCAAGGTCAGATTTCTTGAGGTACTCTTGCTCATGGTTGTTGCGGATGGTAGGAGTGCCCGAGTATGCCATTAGAGACTTGCCATCACCACTGTCTCGCCCCTCCATCATCTCATGGTTCTTGCTAGTACTTGCTGCACTTGGTCCACCACTTGAACCATCAGACATGTTTGCCCTTTCCCTTGCCTCGCGATCCTTCAAGAACTTGGCTGGCTTCATGTGTGGATGGAGAATCCAACACTGACTCTTCTTATGGCCTTGCTTCTTGCAGTGATCACAGGTTCCATTGAACTTCCTCTCCTCATACTTTCCATGCGCAGCTTTGTTTGCTTGAGCAGCTTCTCCTAGCTCTCCTTGTGTGGCTTGATTTGCCAATGATAGCTCATTCTTCTTGCTGAACAGCCCTATTGAACCTTGTTCCTTTTGAATCCGAGCACACACTTCTTCAAGATCCGGGAGGTTATCTTCTCTTAGCAACTTCATTACCAAGCCATTGTAGACCGGGTTCAATGTAAGTAGCAAGCCAAAGACTTTGTCTTGCTCCCTTCTCTTGTTTAGCTCATCAGCATCAGTTGTGCTCGGCCTCAGCATCTCTAGTTCAGACCATAGTGATCTAAACCTTCCCAAGTGCTTAGTGAACTCCATGTCTTCTTGAACCAAGTGATTGATGGCATGCTTCACCTCAAACACTCGGCTAAGGTTTGATGTATTGCCATACACCTTCTTGAGAGTGTCCCACAACTCCTTAGCTGTCTCACAATAGCTGTAAGCTTCCAGTATGGGTGGATCGAGTGATGCGTGAAGGACAGACATCACCAGCATGTCTTCTTGCTCCCATTTCTCCATGGCTTCATCCGGAGCTTCTTCTCCATCTTCTCCTTGTGTAATAAGCTTTGCCTTTGGAGCTACTCCTGGTATGATATGCTTCCAAAGTCCCTTACACCCAATAGTGGCTCTCACCATCCGAGACCACACCAAATAGTTTGTTCCCTTGAAACAAACCGCAATCTTCATGTTGTTGTTGTTCATCCCACTCTCCATGTCGCAAGATGAACCCTTTTGTCTTGTATCTTACTTGAACTTGTGTTGTAGATCTTGAAACCGCTTCTCACGAACCAGACTTGAATCCACAACCTTCTACTAAGCTTTCCCGAACCAAACTTGTGCAAAGAAACTCCTCACACCACAAAGAAACAAACTTGAGCTCAAACCCGACTTGATCTTCAAACCTCAAGAACACTTCTCTTTGGATCTTCACAAGGAATCACCAAAGAGACCAAACGAACTCAGACTTCTTTCAACCAGGCTCTGATACCATATTATTTTGTATAATCTGAGTGTTAAAGAAGATTAAAGGAGATTGAAAGAGATTAAGAGACTAAAGTGTCAAGCAGTGTTCTTAGATTTAATAGTAAATAGTAACCAAGACTAGAGAGAAATGAGACTTAACTTGCATAATCTTATTAATGTGGTGAGATTACAAATATATAGTAAGAGAGAGATCAATGGTTTGCGCAATGAACCTAGACAAGATACTATGTAAAGCATGTGAAGTCAACAAGGCAGGCTGGCTCGGTTTGAAATGAATGGCTGAGATAGCACACATGCTTTGGACCTTTACAGCCTGTCCAAAGCTGGAGTGGCGCGCCTCTTCCTTCCCTTGAGTGTGCAACGGTCTGATCACTGTGCTAAGACTCTCTTCCAAACCAAACCACTTGCCATCCCTTCTCACTTGCCCGGGTAACTTCTTTTCACCTTTCACTATTACAGTAACTTCTTATTTACTGTGGTAACTAAAAGTT
>NW_026615372.1:0-85235 GCF_000801105.2 Raphanus sativus | reverse complement strand
GCTATCTGGATCATCTGGATAGAAAGTGGGATATCTTCTTGCTCACAACTCCTATGAGATTTATTCAACTCCTGGTTATTCTCCACTGATTAGTGGTTCCAAAATAATTTTCTTAGATCGTGGTTCATCCTGGTTGATAAGAATCATGAAGATAATGCCATATGTCCGAACAGGTAATCTGGAATCATCTGGATAGAAGTGGATATCTTTCTTCTCACAACTCTATGAGATTTATTCAACTTCCTGGTTATTCTCCACTTTTGGTTTCCAAATAAGCTTCTTGATCGTGGTTCATCCTGGTTTGATAAGAATCATGAAGATACTTGCATATGTGAATGGTAATTGGAATCATCTGGATAGAAAAGTGGGATATTTCTTACTCACAAACTCCTATGAGATTTATTCAACTTCCTGGTTATTCTCACTGATTAGTGGTTCAAATAAAGCTTCTTAGATCGTGGTTCATCTGGTTTGATAAGAATCATGAAGATATTGCCATATGTCCGAACAGGCTAATCTGGAATCATCTGGATAGAAGTGGGATATCTTTACTCACAACTCCTATGAGATTTATTCAACTTCCTGGTTATTCTCCATGATTTTGGTTCAAATAAAGCTTCTTAGATCGTGGTTCATCCTGGTTTGATAAGAATCATGAAGATATTGCCATATGTCCGAAAGGCTAATCTGGAATCATCTGGGATAGAAAGTGGGATATCTTCTTACTCAAAACCTTATGAGATTTATTCAACTTCCTGGTTATTCTCCACTGATTAGTGGTTCAAATAAAGCTTCTAGATCGTGGTTCATCCTGGTTTGATAAGAATCATGAAGATATTGGCATAGTGTCCGACAGGCCAATCTGGAATCATCTGGATAGAAAGTTGGATATCTTTCTTACTCACAACTCCTATGAGATTTATTCAACTTCCTGGTTATCTCTCCACTGATTAGTGGTTCCAAATAAAGCTTCTTAGATCGTGGTCATCCTGGTTATAAGAATCATGAGATATTGCATATGTGAACAGGCAATCTGGAATCATCTGGATAGAAGTGGGATATCTTCTTACTCACAACTCCTATGAGATTTATTCAACTTCCTGGTTATTCTCCACTGATTAGTGGTTCCAAATAAAGCTTCTTAGATCGTGGTTCATCCTGGTTTGATAAGAATCATGAAGATATGGCATATGTCGAAAGGCTAATCTGGAATCATCTGGATAGAAGGTGGGATATCTTCTTGCTCACAACACTTATGAGATTTATTCAACTTCTGGTTATTCTCCACTGATTAGTGGTTCCAAATAAAGCTTCTTAGATCGTGGTTCATCCTGGTTTGATAAGAATCATGAAGATATTGCCATATGTCGAACAGGTATCTGGAATCATCTGGATAGAAAGTGGATATCTTCTTACTCAAATCTATGAGATTTATTCAACTTCCTGGTTATTCTCCACTGATTAGTGGTTCCAATAAAGCTTCTTAGATCGTGGTTCATCCTGGTTTGATAAGAATCATGAAGATATTGCCATATGTCGAACAGGCTAATCTGGAATCATCTGGATAGAAAGTGGGATATCTTCTTAACCAACTCTATGAGATTTATTCAACTTCTGGTTATTCTCCACTGATTAGTGGTTCCAATAATCTTCTTAGATCGTGGTTCATCCTGGTTTGATAAGAATCATGAAGATATGCCATATGTCGAACAGGCTAATCTGGAATCATCTGGATAGAAAGTGGGATCTTCTTACTCAAATCTATGAGATTTATTCAACTTCCTGGTTATTCTCACTGATTAGTGGTTCCAAATAAAGCTTCTTAGATCGTGGTTCATCCTGGTTTGATAAGAATCATGAAGATATTGCATATGTCGAACAGGCTAATCTGGAATCATCTGGATAGAAAGTGGGATATTTCTTACTCAAACTCTATGAGATTTATTCAACTTCCTGGTTATCTCCACTGATTAGTGGTTCAAATAAAGCTTTAGATCGTGGTTCATCCTGGTTTGATAAGAATCATGAAGATATGCATATGTCCAACAGGCTAATCTGGAATCATCTGGATAGAAAGTGGGATATTTCTTACTCACAACTCCTATGAGATTTATTCAATTCCTGGTTATTCTCCACTGATTAGTGGTTCAATAAAGCTTCTTAGATGTGGTTCATCCTGGTTTGATAAGAATCATGAAGATATGGCATATGTCCGAACAGCTAATCTGGAATCATCTGGATAGAAAGTGGGATATCTTCTTACTCACAATCCTATGAGATTTATTCAACTTCCTGGTTATTCTCCACTGATTAGTGGTTCCAAATAAAGCTTCTTAGATCGTGTTCATCCTGGTTTGATAAGAATCATGAAGATATTGCATATGTCCGAAACAGGCTAATCTGGAATCATCTGGATAGAAAGTGGGATATCTTCTTACTCACAATCCTATGAGATTTATTCAACTTCCTGGTTATTCTCCACTGATTAGTGGTTCCAAATAAAGCTTCTTAGATCGTGGTTCATCCTGGTTTGATAAGAATCATGAAGATATTGCATATGTCCGAACAGGCTAATCTGGAATCATCTGGATAGAAAGTGGGATATCTTCTTACTCACAACTCCTATGAGATTTATTCAACTTCCTGGTTATTCTCCACTGATTAGTGGTTCCAAATAAAGCTTCTTAGATCGTGGTTCATCCTGGTTTGATAAGAATCATGAAGATATTGCCATATGTCCGAACAGGCTAATCTGGAATCATCTGGATAGAAAGTGGGATATCTTCTTACTCACAACTCCTATGAGATTTATTCAACTTCCTGGTTATTCTCCACTGATTAGTGGTTCCAAATAAAGCTTCTTAGATCGTGGTTCATCCTGGTTTGATAAGAATCATGAAGATATTGCCATATGTCCGAACAGGCTAATCTGGAATCATCTGGATAGAAAGTGGGATATCTTCTTACTCACAACTCCTATGAGATTTATTCAACTTCCTGGTTATTCTCCACTGATTAGTGGTTCCAAATAAAGCTTCTTAGATCGTGGTTCATCCTGGTTTGATAAGAATCATGAAGATATTGCCATATGTCCGAACAGGCTAATCTGGAATCATCTGGATAGAAAGTGGGATATCTTCTTACTCACAACTCCTATGAGATTTATTCAACTTCCTGGTTATTCTCCACTGATTAGTGGTTCCAAATAAAGCTTCTTAGATCGTGGTTCATCCTGGTTTGATAAGAATCATGAAGATATTGCCATATGTCCGAACAGGCTAATCTGGAATCATCTGGATAGAAAGTGGGATATCTTCTTACTCACAACTCCTATGAGATTTATTCAACTTCCTGGTTATTCTCCACTGATTAGTGGTTCCAAATAAAGCTTCTTAGATCGTGGTTCATCCTGGTTTGATAAGAATCATGAAGATATTGCCATATGTCCGAACAGGCTAATCTGGAATCATCTGGATAGAAAGTGGGATATCTTCTTACTCACAACTCTTATGAGATTTATTCAACTTCCTGGTTATTCTCCACTGATTAGTGGTTCCAAATAAAGCTTCTTAGATCGTGGTTCATCCTGGTTTGATAAGAATCATGAAGATATTGCCATATGTCCGAACAGGCTAATCTGGAATCATCTGGATAGAAAGTGGGATATCTTCTTACTCACAACTCCTATGAGATTTATTCAACTTCCTGGTTATTCTCCACTGATTAGTGGTTCCAAATAAAGCTTCTTAGATCGTGGTTCATCCTGGTTTGATAAGAATCATGAAGATATTGCCATATGTCCGAACAGGCTAATCTGGAATCATCTGGATAGAAAGTGGGATATCTTCTTACTCACAACTCCTATGAGATTTATTCAACTTCCTGGTTATTCTCCACTGATTAGTGGTTCCAAATAAAGCTTCTTAGATCGTGGTTCATCCTGGTTTGATAAGAATCATGAAGATATTGCCATATGTCCGAACAGGCTAATCTGGAATCATCTGGATAGAAAGTGGGATATCTTCTTACTCACAACTCCTATGAGATTTATTCAACTTCCTGGTTATTCTCCACTGATTAGTGGTTCCAAATAAAGCTTCTTAGATCGTGGTTCATCCTGGTTTGATAAGAATCATGAAGATATTGCCATATGTCCGAACAGGCTAATCTGGAATCATCTGGATAGAAAGTGGGATATCTTCTTACTCACAACTCCTATGAGATTTATTCAACTTCCTGGTTATTCTCCACTGATTAGTGGTTCCAAATAAAGCTTCTTAGATCGTGGTTCATCCTGGTTTGATAAGAATCATGAAGATATTGCCATATGTCCGAACAGGCTAATCTGGAATCATCTGGATAGAAAGTGGGATATCTTCTTACTCACAACTCCTATGAGATTTATTCAACTTCCTGGTTATTCTCCACTGATTAGTGGTTCCAAATAAAGCTTCTTAGATCGTGGTTCATCCTGGTTTGATAAGAATCATGAAGATATTGCCATATGTCCGAACAGGCTAATCTGGAATCATCTGGATAGAAAGTGGGATATCTTCTTACTCACAACTCCTATGAGATTTATTCAACTTCCTGGTTATTCTCCACTGATTAGTGGTTCCAAATAAAGCTTCTTAGATCGTGGTTCATCCTGGTTTGATAAGAATCATGAAGATATTGCCATATGTCCGAACAGGCTAATCTGGAATCATCTGGATAGAAAGTGGGATATCTTCTTACTCACAACTCCTATGAGATTTATTCAACTTCCTGGTTATTCTCCACTGATTAGTGGTTCCAAATAAAGCTTCTTAGATCGTGGTTCATCCTGGTTTGATAAGAATCATGAAGATATTGCCATATGTCCGAACAGGCTAATCTGGAATCATCTGGATAGAAAGTGGGATATCTTCTTACTCACAACTCCTATGAGATTTATTCAACTTCCTGGTTATTCTCCACTGATTAGTGGTTCCAAATAAAGCTTCTTAGATCGTGGTTCATCCTGGTTTGATAAGAATCATGAAGATATTGCCATATGTCCGAACAGGCTAATCTGGAATCATCTGGATAGAAAGTGGGATATCTTCTTACTCACAACTCCTATGAGATTTATTCAACTTCCTGGTTATTCTCCACTGATTAGTGGTTCCAAATAAAGCTTCTTAGATCGTGGTTCATCCTGGTTTGATAAGAATCATGAAGATATTGCCATATGTCCGAACAGGCTAATCTGGAATCATCTGGATAGAAAGTGGGATATCTTCTTACTCACAACTCCTATGAGATTTATTCAACTTCCTGGTTATTCTCCACTGATTAGTGGTTCCAAATAAAGCTTCTTAGATCGTGGTTCATCCTGGTTTGATAAGAATCATGAAGATATTGCCATATGTCCGAACAGGCTAATCTGGAATCATCTGGATAGAAAGTGGGATATCTTCTTACTCACAACTCCTATGAGATTTATTCAACTTCCTGGTTATTCTCCACTGATTAGTGGTTCCAAATAAAGCTTCTTAGATCGTGGTTCATCCTGGTTTGATAAGAATCATGAAGATATTGCCATATGTCCGAACAGGCTAATCTGGAATCATCTGGATAGAAAGTGGGATATCTTCTTACTCACAACTCCTATGAGATTTATTCAACTTCCTGGTTATTCTCCACTGATTAGTGGTTCCAAATAAAGCTTCTTAGATCGTGGTTCATCCTGGTTTGATAAGAATCATGAAGATAATGCCATATGTCCGAACAGGCTAATCTGGAATCATCTGGATAGAAGTGGGATATCTTCTTGCTCACAACACTTATGAGATTTATTCAACTTCCTGGTTATTCTCCACTGATTAGTGGTTCCAAATAAAGCTTCTTAGATCGTGGTTCATCCTGGTTTGATAAGAATCATGAAGATATTGCCATATGTCCGAACAGGCTAATCTGGAATCATCTGGATAGAAAGTGGGATATCTTCTTACTCACAACTCCTATGAGATTTATTCAACTTCCTGGTTATTCTCCACTGATTAGTGGTTCCAAATAAAGCTTCTTAGATCGTGGTTCATCCTGGTTTGATAAGAATCATGAAGATATTGCCATATGTCCGAACAGGCTAATCTGGAATCATCTGGATAGAAAGTGGGATATCTTCTTACTCACAACTCCTATGAGATTTATTCAAGGATTAGTGTTGAGATGAAGCAATGAGATGTAGTAATAATCAAGATGTGAAGGTTACACAATGAGAGGCAATGTATGAGTTGAGCGGCAGAAGAAGATAACTTGGAGAATAAGGAGTTCAGTACAAACCTAGAGTGACTTGCAAGGAAAGGAAGCTAATGGCGAGTTTATATGGTTCAAAGTAACCAAGGAAACTCGCTGAGATAAGGAGCTCTTGGACTAAGCAAGATCACGTGAAGAGCTAAGGAAGCAAGTTGATATTACCGTTGTGTACTGTCACTATCACTCTGCTCCAGCACAGTTGGACTCTTCCCCAATAGATTAATATTGTGTCTCTGTCTAGCTTAAACTAATACTATCCTAAGATATTTGTCTAGCCTATTTATGTAACCTTGTGATCGATCAATACAACTAAGAAAAGAGTTTCATTCTCTTTGTCTCTCTCTCTCTCATTCTTGCCGAGTCTCTCTTCTCACTTGTCACAATGTTACAAACTTTCTCTCTTTGATTCTCTAATACTATCAATTCTCACATGGTATCAGAGCAACAAGCTCTTGAAACCTATTTCACTTCCGCATTTCTCTGAGTTTTATTTCTATTTTTGGCAAAGTTCATCCTGTTCTTGAGGTGTTCTTCATTTTCACTTCCAGAAATTACCAAAAGTAGTAAAGTTTCTTGAAACTGTTCTTGAGAGTTTCTTATATTTCTTTCTTAAGTTATCTCTGTTCCTTAAAGCTATTCTTGAGAGTGTGTGATGGATTCTACTGGGGAGAACACAAAGATGGTGTCCATACCAGTTACTCTCAAGGGGGCTAATTACTTACACTGGGCGAGGCTTACCAAGACAGCTCTTGGAGGCAGAGGTCTCTGGGGCGTGGTTGAGGAAGGCAGAGACATCAAGAAGAAGACTGTCCTAGGAGAGGATGGCAAAGAGGTGGCGCAAGCTGATGCTGGAGACAAGAAAAGAGTTCAAGAGGACCTCCTGGTCTTGTCTATCATTCAAAACAGCCTTGCTGAACCTATCTTGGAGGCTTATGACTACTGCGAGACCTCCAAAGACTTGTGGGATACACTCCAAAAGGTGTTTGGGAATGTATCCAATATCAACCGTGTGTTTGAAGTCAAGAGGGCTATCAACAATCTGTGTCAGGAGGATACAGAGTTTGATAAGCATTTTGGGAAGTTTAGATCCCTATGGGCAGAGCTGGAGATGCTGAGACCAGCTACCTTAGACCCGGATGTGTTGAATGAAAGGAGAGAGCAAGATAAAGTCTTTGCTCTGCTGTTCACACTCAACCCCGGGTATAATGATCTCATAAAGCACATTCTGAGGGGAGTGAGTCTTCCATCTCTAGATGAGGTTTGTGCTCAAATCCAAAAGGAGCAAGGGTCTGTTGGTCTCTTTGGAGGAAAGAAAGACCTTGTGCTCGCTAACCAAGCTGAAGGAGTTGCCAACAAAGGCTATTTCAAACCTGAAGACAAGAAGGTGTGGGTATGCGACCACTGCAAGAAGAAAGGGCATGGGAAAGACAAATGCTGGATCCTCCATCCTCACTTGAAACCACAGAAGTTCAGGACTGGCCACAATGAAGCAAGAGCTAATTACTCTGGTGATATGAGTGAGCCAGGGGCCGGGAATGGAGGGGAGAAAGCTCTAGCATCCACCAGCTCAACTGTGAGGAACCCCCAAGATGAGACTATCAAGCGTTCAGACATTGAAGCTCTCATCAAACTCCTCAAAGATAACTCTGGTAACAAATTTGGTACTTCTCTTCATGCACTTATCAGTGATATCTCCATGAATGCTTTAACTAGTTCTAAGTTGATCAAACCTCTAGTTATAGATTCAGGAGCTAGTCATCACATGATTAGTGATCTGAACTTAATTAAAAACATTGTTCCTGCTCTAGGAAATGTTATGATTGCAAATGGAGATAAGATACCAATTAAAGGCATAGGTGATCTTAAGTTGTTTAACAAAGATTCTAAGGCTCTTTATATGCCTAGCTTTGCCTCAAACTTGTTATCTGTAAAAAGAGTGACTAATGATTTGAATTGCAGTGTTACTTTCACACCTAATGAAGTGTTCTTTCAGGATATTGAGAGTAGTAGGTTGCTTGGCAGTGGTGTGACCAAGGGAGACTTGTACTTACTTGAAGACACCAAGTCATCAGCCGATTTATCTTATGCTTTAAACTCTGTTTCTGATTTACCTAAAGATGTATTGTGGCATGCTAGATTAGGTCATCCTCATTCTCGTGCTTTGAACATCATGTTGCCTAGTATTTCCTTTAAAAATGATTGTGAAGCTTGTATCTTAGGGAAACATTGCAAAACAGTGTTCCCTAGTTCAAGTAAAATTTATGAAAACTGCTTTGATTTGATTCACTCTGATGTTTGGACCGCACCATGTGTTTCTAGAGAGCATCACAAATATTTTGTCACATTTATAGATGAGAAATCTAAGTACACATGGATCACATTATTACCATCTAAAGATAGAGTCTTAGAAGCTTTCATAAACTTTCAAAATTATGTCACTAATCATTTTAATGCCAAGATAAAGATTTTGAGATCAGATAATGGAGGGGAATATACAAGCAATGCATTCAAGCAACACTTAGCCAAACATGGGATGATCCACCAAACTAGTTGTCCATACACTCCACAACAAAATGGTGTAGCTGAGAGGAAAAACCGGCACCTCATGGAGGTAGCTAGGAGTATGATGTTCCACACCAGTATGCCTAAACGTTTCTGGAGTGATGCTGTCTCAACAGCTTGTTATTTGATCAATAGAACTCCCACCAAAGTTCTGAAGGATCAATCTCCTTATGAGGTACTGAATCATACTAAACCTTCCATTGAACATATGCGTGTGTTTGGTTGCCTTTGCTTTGTCTTTGTTCCAGGTGAACAACGAGATAAACTGGCACCAAAGAGTACTAGAGCAGTGTTCGTTGGGTACTCTCCTCATCAGAAGGGGTATAAATGCTTTGTACCAGAGACCAGGAGGGTCTTAATCTCAAGAGATGTTAAGTTCATTGAGTCCAAGGGTTACTATGATGGGAGGAATTGGGAGGATTTGGAGAATCTATCTCAATCTGCTTCAGATAGAGCCAGCAATCTCAAGAAGGTTATGGAAAGCATTGGCATCAGGATACCTAGTGAGAGGTCAACCGGTGTCCAAGAAACAACACCAGTACCAGAAGGATCCGGAGGTGATGATGATAGCTTGGAGATCACTCACCTTGATCCTGAAGGGGAGAATCAAGCTGAACCACATCAAGAGGATAGTTCAGCGAGTCATGATCAAGCTGAGCCACAAGCTCAAGGGGAGCAACATCACAGCACTCAAGAGGAGACAGTTGTGAGCACAAGCCAGCAGCATAGTGAACCAGTAATATCTGAGGATAATCCACATCAAGCACAGCCAAGAAGGAGCTCTAGGATCAGACAACCAGCATCAAACTGGAAAAACAACAGAGTCTACTTCAACTCTCAAGCTGTAGCACATCCAATACAAGCAGTATGCTCTCTAGCTCAGTATCCGCAAGAACATATAGTGTTTATTGGAGAATTGGATCAGGAATACATCCCTAGGTCCTATGAAGAAGCAATGGAGCATGCTGAGTGGAGAGAATCAGTGGGTTGTGAAAGTAATGCTATGATCATCAATGACACCTGGTATGAATCAGAACTACCAAAAGGCAAGAGGGCAGTAACAAGTCGCTGGATCTTCACTATCAAATACAATGCTGATGGGACAGTGGAGAGGCGCAAGACAAGATTAGTAGCAAGAGGCTTCACTCAGACGTATGGAGAAGACTATCTTGATACCTTTGCACCAGTTGCAAAGCTCCATACAATCAGGATAGTCTTATCATTGGCAGTGAATCTAGAATGGGATCTCTGGCAAATGGATGTGAAGAATGCATTCTTACAAGGAGAGTTGGAAGATGAAGTATACATGAAGCCACCTCCTGGTCTAGAGCATCTAGTGAAGCCTGGAAATGTGCTTAGATTGAAGAAAGCCATCTACGGTCTGAAGCAATCACCTAGGGCATGGTATCACAAGCTAAGCACCACACTTAATGGGAGAGGTTTTGTGAAGTCAGAAGCTGATCACACCTTGTTCACTCTCACCAGTAAGAAGGGAATCATTGTGATCTTGGTATATGTGGATGATATCATCATCACTGGCAGTGATAAAGAAGGGATACTTGCAACCAAGGCATATCTCAAGTCATCATTTGATATCAAGGATTTGGGAGAGCTCAAATATTTCCTTGGCATTGAGATATGTCGATCCAAGGAGGGATTGTTCTTATCTCAAAGGAAGTATACTTTGGATTTGCTAAAAGAGGCTGGTGATCTAGGAGGAAGAGCTGCAAAGACTCCACTTGAAGATGGGTATAAAGTGATGCGTGAGGGGGAGATTGATAATCAACCATACACTGATGTCAAGCACTATAGAAGAATGGTTGGAAAGCTTATCTACCTCACCATAACAAGACCAGATGTGTGCTTTGCTGTTAATCAAGTGAGCCAACATATGCAAGCTCCCAAGATGCATCATTGGAATATGGTGGAAAGGATACTAAGGTACCTAAGAGAGGCACCAGGACAGGGAGTATGGATGGGATGCAACAAGAGCACAGAGATAGTAGGCTACTGTGATGCTGATTGGGCAGGAGATAGAGTTGATAGGAGATCAACTACTGGATATTGCACATTCATTGGAGGAAACTTAGTAACCTGGAAAAGCAAGAAGCAAAAGATTGTGTCATGTTCCAGTGCTGAAGCTGAATACAGAGCCATGAGGAAGCTTACAAGTGAACTCATTTGGATCAGAAATCTTCTCCAAGACTTGGGCATAGAAACATCATCTCCCATCACCATGCACTGTGACAACCAAGCAGCTATACACATAGCATCAAACAATGTGTTTCATGAGAGGACTAAACACATTGAGGTTGATTGCCATAAGGTGAGGCAAGCGGTTGAGCAGAGAATCATCCTTCCATGCTACACCAGAAGTGAAGACCAGCTAGCTGATATCTTCACCAAGGCTGCAAGCTCTAAGGTCTGCGAGTTCATTCTTTCAAAGCTTGGACTTGTGGATCTTTCATCTCAGTGATCCCCTCACCATTGAAGTGTTCTACTCTTTCCTTGATATGTTTTTGTCCCACTGGGTTTTGCATATCAAGGTTTTAATGAGGGAATGCTTCATGGTCTTCCAAGCTTGACTTGTTCCACATGGTCAAGCTTGAGGGGGAGTGTTGAGATGAAGCAATGAGATGTAGTAATAATCAAGATGTGAAGGTTACACAATGAGAGGCAATGTATGAGTTAAGCGGCAGAAGAAGATAACTTGGAGAATAAGGAGTTCAGTACAAACCTAGAGTGACTTGCAAGGAAAGGAAGCTAATGGCGAGTTTATATGGTTCAAAGTAACCAAGGAAACTCGCTGAGATAAGGAGCTCTTGGACTAAGCAAGATCACGTGAAGAGCTAAGGAAGCAAGTTGATATTACCGTTGTGTACTGTCACTATCACTCTGCTCCAGCACAGTTGGACTCTTCCCCAATAGATTAATATTGTGTCTCTGTCTAGCTTAAACTAATACTATCCTAAGATATTTGTCTAGCCTATTTATGTAACCTTGTGATCGATCAATACAACTAAGAAAAGAGTTTCATTCTCTTTGTCTCTCTCTCTCTCATTCTTGCCGAGTCTCTCTTCTCACTTGTCACAATGTTACAAACTTTCTCTCTTTGATTCTCTAATACTATCAATTCTCACATAGTGGTTCCAAATAAAGCTTCTTAGATCGTGGTTCATCCTGGTTTGATAAGAATCATGAAGATATTGCCATATGTCCGAACAGGCCAATCTGGAATCATCTGGATAGAAAGTGGGATATCTTCTTACTCACAACTCCTATGTGATTTATTCAACTTCCTGGTTATTCTCCACTGATTAGTGGTTCCAAATAAAGCTTCTTAGATCGTGGTTCATCCTGGTTTGATAAGAATCATGAAGATAATGGCATATGTCCGAACAGGCAAATCTAGAATCATCTGGATAGAAGGTGGGATATCTTC
The DNA here is from genome assembly GCF_000801105.2 of Raphanus sativus. NCBI lineage: Eukaryota > Viridiplantae > Streptophyta > Magnoliopsida > Brassicales > Brassicaceae > Raphanus > Raphanus sativus. Next base: position 72,952 of record NW_026615372.1, on the reverse strand, counting down.
TTGCTCACAACACTTATGAGATTTATTCAACTTCCTGGTTATTCTCCACTGATTAGTGGTTCCAAATAAAGCTTCTTAGATCGTGGTTCATCCTGGTTTGATAAGAATCATGAAGATATTGCCATATGTCCGAACAGGCTAATCTGGAATTATTTGGATAGAAAGTGGGATATCTTCTTACTCACAACTCCTATGAGATTTATTCAACTTCCTGGTTATTCTCCACTGATTAGTGGTTCCAAATAAAGCTTCTTAGATCGTGGTTCATCCTGGTTTGATAAGAATCATGAAGATATTGCCATATGTCCGAACAGGCTAATCTGGAATCATCTGGATAGAAAGTGGGATATCTTCTTATCACAACTCCTATGAGATTTATTCAACTTCCTGGTTATTCTCCACTGATTAGTGGTTCCAAATAAAGCTTCTTAGATCGTGGTTCATCCTGGTTTGATAAGAATCATGAAGATATTGCCATATGTCCGAACAGGCTAATCTGGAATCATCTGGATAGAAAGTGGGATATCTTCTTACTCACAACTCCTATGAGATTTATTCAACTTCCTGGTTATTCTCCACTGATTAGTGGTTCCAAATAAAGCTTCTTAGATCGTGGTTCATCCTGGTTTGATAAGAATCATGAAGATATTGCCATATGTCCGAACAGGCTAATCTGGAATCATCTGGATAGAAAGTGGGATATCTTCTTACTCACAACTCCTATGAGATTTATTCAACTTCCTGGTTATTCTCCACTGATTAGTGGTTCCAAATAAAGCTTCTTAGATCGTGGTTCATCCTGGTTTGATAAGAATCATGAAGATATTGCCATATGTCCGAACAGGCTAATCTGGAATCATCTGGATAGAAAGTGGGATATCTTCTTACTCACAACTCCTATGAGATTTATTCAACTTTCTGGTTATTCTCCACTGATTAGTGGTTCCAAATAAAGCTTCTTAGATCGTGGTTCATCCTGGTTTGATAAGAATCATGAAGATATTGCCATATGTCCGAACAGGCTAATCTGGAATCATCTAGATAGAAAGTGGGATATTATCTTACGCAAACTCCTATGAGATTTATTCAACTTCCTGGTTATTCTCCACTGATTAGTGGTTCCAAATAAAGCTTCTTATATCGTGGTTCATCCTGGTTTGATAAGAATCATGAAGATATTGCCATATGTCCGAACAGCCCAATCTGGAATCATCTGAATGAAAGTGGGATATCTTCTTACTCACGACTCCTATGAGATTTATTCAACTTCCTGGTTATTCTCCACTGATTAGTGGTTCCAAATAAAGCTTCTTAGATCGTGGTTCATCCTGGTTTGATAAGAATCATGAAGATATTGCCTTATGTCCAAACAGGCTAATCTGGAATCATCTGGATAGAAAGTGGGATATCTTCTTAATCACAACTCCTATGAGACTTATTCAACTTCCTGGTTATTCTCCACTGATTAGTGGTTCCAAATAAAGCTTCTTAGATCGTGGTTCATCCTGGTTTGATAAGAATCATGAAGATATTGCATATGTCCGAACAGGCTAATCTGGAATCATCTTGATATAAAGTGGGATATTTCTTACTCACAACTCCTGTGAAATTTATTCAACTTCCTGGTTATTCTCCACTGATTAGTGGTTCCCAATCAAGCTTCTTATATATTGGTTCTGTTAGAAATCAAAGAACAGAGTGAAGAACACAAGAACAAGTGAGAGAGAGAGAGAGAGAGAGAGAGTGACGATTTGTGAGAGAGAGAGTAAAGAAGAGAGAACTATTTCCCTTAGATTGAATGTGCAACATGTTACAAGTATTTAAAGAGTAAGCTTGGCAAGTTGCCTTACTTCAGAAACTAATAAACTAATGAACTAATAAACTAATGAAATGAATAAACAAATCTGCTGTGGTCCAAGAATGAGAGTGACATGTCCCAAACGGTCTGATCAGATTTGGAACATGTGACAATCCTTTTTATATTGACTCTTTCACACACAAATATCTCCAACGGCCATATGCTTCTTCTTCTTGTCTTTGGCGAGTTTAAACACACTTGACTCCCAAGGCAAGCTAGGTTAGGTGTTGGTGATGTTGACATGAAGCAATAAATGGATGAGTATGCGCATGAGAATACAATCAGAAGCAAGAAGAAGTCTAGGGCGATCAGATGAAGCAAAGAATCAACTTGCCTTGAGATGCAAGGCTATCCGTACAAGTCTAACCTATCTTGGAGTGCAAGATATGAGAAGAGTCTGATTTAAATGAAGCAATGCACAAGGAGACCAAGTGTAATCGACAAAGGGAAGAAGGGAAGAGTTTAGTAGCAAGGTCACGGGTCTACTTAAGGATTCTGAGCTTCTCCCAACTGTTAGGAGCTGTCATTATCAGCCTGATCGATCTGCACATATCAGTCCAAGAGTAGATTAATTTAGTATTTCTGTGGGATTCTTTGTTTAATATTTCCCTAGATATTTTAGCTCTTTTGTCTCTCTTTATATACTCATGTATCACAAACCAAATCAAGTAAGGAATATAATTTCCTCATTTCTTTTCACTCTTGCGCAACTCTCTCTCTCTCTCTCTCTCTCGGATCTTGTTCTTGTTTCTCTTTGATTCTCTACTCTCACAAGCATTACTCTCTTAATTCTCACAAGTTTTCATGGTATCAGAGCATCAAAGCTCTTGAAACCTATTCTCACTTCCGCAAATTCTCTGTTTTTTTAGTTTTAGATCTTTGTTTCCAAACACTCTCTCTCCTGTTCTTGATTTGTTTTTGGCGGTTTGAAGAGAAATGGAAGACAACAACAACAACAACAACAAGCATCTCAACATACATGTGACCTTAAAAGGGGTTAATTATCTCTTTTGGGCCAGGATGGTGAAGAGAGCTCTTGGTGGAAGAGGTTTATGGAAGTATGCTATAACAGAAGCAGCTCCAAAACAAACCATCCAAGGCAAAGATGGGAAAGAAGAGGAGGTGGTAGCTGATGAAGAAAAATGGAGTCGAAGACCTCATGGTGCTCTCAGCTCTCCTCAGCTCTCTTGAACCAGCAATAATGAGTCTTACTCATACTGTGAGACTACCAAGCAGCTGTGGGATACTCTCTACAAGGTCTATGGAAATGTCTCCAACCTAACTAGAGTGTTTGAAGTAAAAAGAGCCATTGGCGCCCTCAACCAAGGAGATGGAGAGTTTCAACCTCACTTTGGCAAGTTCAGGTCCCTTTGGGCAGAGATGGAGATACTAAGGCCACACACAACTGATCCTACCACTCTCTTAACCAGGTGTGAAGAGGATAAAGTGTTTGGACTGCTGCTCACTCTCAGCCCATCTTATGGGAGCTTGATTAAGCACATCTTGAGATCTGACAAGCTCCCTGACCTGGATGAAGTATGTGCTCAAATCCAGAAGGAGGAAGGATCAGTGGGCTTATTTGGTAACAAGGGAGACCTAAACATGGCACACCAAGCTGAAGAAGCTGTGGCCAACAAGGCATACAAGCAAGAGGAGAAGAAAGCCTTGATCTGTGACCATTGCAAGAAGAGAGGTCACCTAAAGGACAAGTGCTGGCTCCTCCATCCTCACTTGAAGCCAAACAAGTTCAGAGAGACTCGCCCCCAGCACCAGGATGCAAGAGCCAACCTCTCAACTGAGGGAGCAGAGCCAACCACACCACACCCTATGGGAGCAAGCAGCAGTGGCGTGGGGAGTGCCATGACCTCTGCATCAGTGTATGCTACACCAAGGGCCAACCTAGATGAGATCATCACAAAGTCTGACTTAAGTGCACTCATCAAGGCCTTAAAAGAATCTGGTATACCTAAAACTCTTGGTACTTCTCTTAGTGCATCTCACATTGTTGGTAGTTCTATGAGTGTTTTTAAAACTGCTAAACCTCTAATTATTGATTCTGGTGCATCACACCATATGATTAGTGATTTAAGCTTGATTAAAAACATTGAACCTGCCTTAGGAAATGTGATGATAGCCAATGGAGATAAAATTCCAATAGAAGGAGTAGGTGATCTCAAACTGTTTGACAAAGTGTCTAAAGCCTTTTATATGCCCACTTTTGCATCTAACTTGCTGTCGGTTAAAAGAGTGACTAATGATTTGAATTGTCAAGTTACTTTTAGGCCTAACAGTGTGTATTTTCAGGATATTGATTCTAGTAAGTTGCTTGGCAAAGGTGTTACCAAGGGAGACTTGTACTTGCTTGAGGACACAAGACCAGCTTCTGATTTATCTTGCTATTTTAATTCTGTTTCTGAATTCCCTAAAGATGTAATATGGCATGCTAGATTAGGACATCCTCATTCTCATGCTTTGAACATCCTGTTGCCTAGTATTTCTTTTAAAAGTGATTGTAAGGCTTGTATATTAGGAAAACATTGTAGAAATGTATTTCCTAAATCAATGACCATCTATGATAATTGCTTTGATTTAATCCATTCTGATGTATGGACTGCCCCATGTGCATCTAGAGAACAACATAAGTATTTTGTGACTTTTATAGATGAAAAGTCTAAGTATACTTGGATCACTCTTCTGCAATCAAAGGATAGGGTGCTAAAAGCCTTTAAAAAATTTCAGAATTATGTCACTAACCATTTCAATGTCAAGATTAAAATTCTTAGATCAGATAATGGTGGTGAATACACTAGCACAGCCTTCAAACAACACTTAGCTTCACACGGAATCATACATCAAACCAGCTGTCCTTACACACCTCAACAAAATGGTGTGGCAGAAAGAAAGAATAGACACTTGATGGAAGTGGCCAGGAGCATGATGTTTCACTCCAATGTGCCTAAGAGGTTTTGGGGAGATGCAGTGGTTACTGCTGCTTATCTCATCAACCGCACGCCAACAAGAGTTCTTCACAATGCCACTCCATATTGTTGGGCCCAAATATGACCCCCTAACTAGTGATAGACAATAAGAAATGATAACGGGCCGCGAAAGGCCCATCATGAATTCAATCTTCAAAAACAGCTAAGTCAGATCCGGAGGCTGTGAGCTGGAGATGTTCATCAGAGAGGTCAAGGAAAAGAGGCAGCTCGTTGACAAGTAAACAGGCGCAGGACCTGGTCAAAGAGGTAGCTCGTGGACAAATAAATAGGCGCAGGACCCGGTCAAAGGGGAGCTGTTACAAATCCCTCAAATCACGGAGGGGATCTCGGGAACCAGTTGGCTACGATCAAGCGGGACCTGAGGCTATTTAAAGAAGACATCAAACAATAATCAGGGGATCGGCATTCTCTACGATTCATACACATTACCTCTTAAATACTCTTATCTCTTTGTAATCTCAAAAACATTCCTTGTAAACAATTCTTATCAAGAATCAATAAAATCATCATTCATCTTATAAGTTCTTACGGGATTCAGCCCACGTTATCTTTCCCTAACCTTTTCCTAATCTTAACCTGATCTCAAAACCAGGAGGTGAGTTTAATCCCTCACAATTGGCGCCGTCTGTGGGGAAGAAACAATGGAATCCCTTACTCCAACTTAAGGATGAATCCAGTCGATCAGACAACAAATTCATCTAACCGATGAACAGTATCCCGATGAACAGTACTCGGATGAACAGTACTGGATGAACAGTATCTCGATGAACAGTATCTCGATGAACAGTATCCCGATGAACAGTATCCCGATGAACAGTACTCGGATGAACAGTACTGGAAGAACAGTATCTCGATGAACAGTATCTCGGTGAACAGTATCTCGGTGAACAGTATCTCGATGAACAGTATCTCGATGAACAGTATCTCGATGAACAGTATCTCGATGAACAGTATCTCGATGAACAGTGCTGGAGCAGCCAGCACGAGAACCTCCAATGGGATCGATCCAGGGCTCCCAGCCCTCGTTACCCCTCAGCACCAACCTGCTCCGAACCAGACGGAGGCTCAGCTCTCTGAGATCCGTCGCATGATGATGCAGCTGGTAGAAAAAGCTCAAGAAGGTGAGCGTACAATGCAACAGCTAGCCGCTCGGCAGCAACGATTTGAAGAGGTCACTAGATCTCGAACCGCAACAATCCAACCACCGCAACGTCAGGGCTTGGGAGTGACCTTGATAACACTGGATCAGGAGAACATGGACCAGATTTCCAAACGCCTCATGCTAGGACATCTCCCGTGTTCAGTCCACCCCTCACCAGTGCTATGGGAAGCAACATAGCATCGACTAGCTCTATTCCCGATCAGGTTACTGGTCAGAGCGCTCGCTTACCTCCTCCACCACCTATTCTTAGGTCAGGAGAAGGAGTATCCGACCCGTCCGGGGGCAAAACGTCAGCTCCGGTGTTTCGGGCCAAAAACCTAAACACGAATCCGGGCGAACATCAAAGGACGGATGCTGATCCTACAGCTCGCCCCACTAACCTAACTCGTCAAATAACCCAATAGCCAGTGAGCAAATCAGCCCACCGAGCACTTGGAAAAATGATCGAACACGATTCCATCAGGGACCTGTTCGCCAGGTACATGTTCGTCAGGTACCTAACGATGATCCGATTGTCCTTCCTCTAAAGGGACCTGAGGCTATTCGTAGATATATGGAGCGGACTCACGCAGCTCTCCAAAAGCTGGGTGCTCAAGTCCACAAGGCAACGAGCTCAGCTCCCGAGATCGAGAGCTTGATCGAGGAGACCTGTGGAACTCCATTCACTGACAGAATTGCCAACTCTTACATAAGAGACACACGAAAAATTAAGATCCCCGAATACGACGGGACCTCAGACCCAAAGGCTTACCTGAGAGCCTTCCGGCTTGCTATCGTGAAAGCTCACTTTACGAAAGAAGAATGCGAAGCAGGTTACTGCAGGACATTCGCCGAAAATCTAGTCGGAACAGCCCTCGAATGGTTCTCTGTGGTCTCGAACCAAATTTGATAGATAGCTTCGACCAGTTAAGCAACGCTTTCATGAAGCAATACTCGACTCATATCCTAAAGCAAGCATCCGAGGCTGACCTCTGGAAAATCAGACAGGGAGTGGGAGACTCGCTATGAGCCTACATCGAAAAATTCAGAGCAGTGAGAACTAAGCTCTCGAATCCCAATGATCTAGTTGCCATCGAGGCTCTCAGGAGAGGTCTCTGGTATAAATCAGAACTTTGGTCGGAGCTAACGCTCAATCCTCCCCCAACTATCGACGATGCTCTTCATAGAGCCTCCAGATATGTTAACCTGGAAGAGGAAACATCTGCACTGGATAAACTCCACAAAAAATCCCAGAGTCATTCGAAAAACGAAACCTCAGAAGCAAGAGGACCTCATAAAAAGGGAACTCTCGAAATAATCAGACCCAGGGGGAACACTCCTATGCAATCGAGGAAGATAAGGAAGGAAAACATGTCGCCGCAGCAAATAAAACCCCTTGGTCAAAAGGACACGATGAGAACAAACATTGCTCTTACCATGATTGGAAAGGGCACGCAACCGAGGAATGTTGGGACCCCCAACGACAACTGGCAGTTAAATTTGCAGCCAGAGAAATAAAGGGCTTGGACCTCAAGAAACCACAGCCCTACCAGAAAAGAGGTCCCAGAGATACCTCACCGAAACGAGAAAGGTCTCCTGAAAAAGAGACCAATTCACCACCCCCAGCTCCTAAGAAAAGAGTCGACATGGTCCTCGGGAAGCTCCCCCAAGGAAAAAGCCTACAAGTCGAGGCCCTCCTGAGCAAACCGCTACCTCAATCGAGCCCCAGCTCAAGGGTAGGCTACATCCTCGGAGGATCCGATATGTGTCAAGACTCCGTTAATTCTATTAAAACTCATGTACGGAAGGCTGTGTCTAACACTCAATCCAAGCCTCCTAACCCGAGTCGAACAGTAAGATCTCCTTTTGGGAAAGTGAGACGTCAAACCTTGACAGACCTCACGACGATGTCCCGTCACCCTGAACATCGCAGGGTACGAAGTACCCAAGCTCATGGTAGACACCGGGAGCTCCGTCGACCTCATTTTCTATAAGACCCTAAAGGGGATGGAAATAGATGAGTACGAAATCGTCGACCGAAAGCTAGCCTCATAGGCTTTTCCGGAAAAACAACTACCTCATTGGGAACTATTAAGCTCCCAATTATAGCTGGCGGAATCATGAAAATGATGAATTTCGTAATCATCGACAGACCTTCCCCGTTTCACGCGATCCTAAGAAGACCTTGGATCCATAAGATGAAAGCAGTAGCTTCAACTTATCACCAATGTGTGAAATTCCCGACACCTGAAGGGATATCTACCGTGCATGGTAACCAAAAGATCTCCAGGATCTGTTACCTGGGAGGATTCGAAATTCTCAAAGAATCACCTCGATAGCAATTAAAGATCCAGGAGGGTCGTGAGATACAACAGAATATTCGAGGTCCTCATAAGAACCTCACCGAGCAAGTTTGTATCGACGACTCAAATCCTGAAAAGTAAGTGAGTATCAGATCCGAGCTACCTCTCGAGACTAAGAAGGAGCTCATCGACTTTCTAAAAAGCAACGTCGGAACCTTTGCATGGACCACCAGAGACATGAAGGGTATAAACGCCGACGTCACTACTCACAAACTTAATGTAGACCCCACTTTCAAACCGATCAAACAAAAGCGTCGCAAGCTAGGCCTAGAAAAGGCTCAAGCTGTTAACAACGAGGTTGACGGACTTATGAAAGCTGGGTCCATTCGTGAGGTACATTACCCAGACTGGCTAGCTAATCCAGTAGTTGTAAAAAAGAAGAACGGGAAATGGAGAATCTGCGTAGATTTCACCGACCTAAATAAAGCTTGTCCCAAAGACAGCTTTCCGTTACCTCACATCGATCGTTTGGTCGAGGCCACTGCTGGCCACCAGCTCCTGTCCTTCATGGATGCCTTTTCAGGGTACATTCAAATCATTATGGATCCCGACGATCAACAGAAAACTGCATTCATAACTGAATGAGGGACCTATTGCTATAAGGTCATGCCATTCGGTTTAAAAAATGCAGGAGCTACCTATCAAAGGCTAGTGAATAAAATGTTCGCTGGCCAGCTCGGGAAAACCATGGAGGTCTATATTGATGATATTCTAGTCAAATCCTCAATTGGAGAAAACCACATTTCCCACCTAAGGGAATGCTTCGATATCCTCAACAAATACGATATGAAGCTCAACCCTGCTAAGTGCATCTTCGGGGTACCTTCAAGCGAGTTCCTCGGCTACCTCGTAACCGAAAGAGGCATCGAAGCCAACCCAAAACAGATAGCTACCTTTCTGGAAATGCCGTCACCTAAGACAACCAGAGAGGTACAGAGATTGACTGGACGAATCGCAGCATTAAATCGATTCATATCCAGGTCCACCGATAAGTGCCTCCCATTCTACAAACTTCTAAAAAATAATAAGAAGTTCTTATGGGACGAAAAGTGCGAGGAAGCCTTCAAACAATTGAAAGCTTACTTCTCCGAACCTCCGATCCTGGCTAAACCAGTATGGGAGAACCGTTATATCTTTATCTCGCCGTAACAACCGCTGCAGTTAGTGGTGTGCAGGTACGAGAAGAGCAAAACGAGCAAAGACCTGTCTATTATACCAGCAAGAGTCTGATAGACGCCGAAACTAGATACCCTACTATGGAAAAACTAGCTCTAGCTGTAGTAACAGCTGCCAGAAAATTGTGACCTTATTTCCAATCGCACTCAATCGTCGTAATGACTTCACAACCATTGCGAACAACTTTGCACAGCCCTAGCCAATCATGACGATTTGCTAAATGGGCAATAGAGCTCAGTGAATACGATATCGAGTATAGACCTCGAGCAGCAGCAAAAGCTCAGGTCCTTGCCGATTTCATAATCGAGCTAGCTTCCAAACAACTAGACTTGGAAACGGAAGCTCCTAAGTGGAGTCTGTACATTGACGAGCCTCGCCAATACAAGGTTCCGGCATCGGTCTAAGGCTGACCTCCTCAGCTGGAGAAACCATCCAACAATCCTACAGGCTCGGATTCAGCGCTTCTAATAACGGGGCTGAATAAGAAGCATTAATTGCAGGATTAAAACTCGCCCTAAGCCTCGGAATTCGAGAGCTGAACGCTTATAGTGATTCACAGCTAGTAACTAGCCAGTTCCACGGCGAGTATGAAACAAGGGACGAAAGAATGGGGGCATACCTCGAAGTTGTCCGGGACCTCACTAAGCAGTTCAACAGATTTGAACTAACGAGGATCCCACGAGGAGAGAACTCCTCAGCAGACGTGCTGGCTGCTTTAGCGTCAACATCAGACCCCCTCATAAAACGGATCATACCCGTAAAGGGAATCAAAAAGCCAAGTATCGACATAGCTACCAAAGCTGAGATCGATAGCAAGCCGAAAGAGCAAACGGAAGGTAGCTACCCCCAGACGGTAGCAACCCAAGTTCTTACAACGTACTGGTTCCCAAAAACCAGAATTCGTAGCTTTAAAAAGCATACCTCCGGGGGCAAGATCCAGATCTCGGATTCACCTGTCCACGCAGCCAGGACCAGGAGTCGTTCTGCTTTTGAAATCGCATCCGAAGAAACGACCCAGACTCCGGAGAACAACCCAGAACTGGAGATATTTCTCAAAATTCAGACTCCTTCGAGCCTAATCCGACCAATATCTCCGGTGGCAATAAGAAATCAGGTCACGACACTCAGGGACCTGAACAAGACAGATCAGGTCACGACACTCAGGGACCTGAACAAGACCCGCCCTCATATCTTCATGACAAAATCATTGGGAGAGAGGATTGGAGAATACCGATCATGCAGTACATCTTGTAGGGTAAGATCCCCCCCAATAAGTGGGAGGCCCGAAAACTCAAAGCATTAAGCGCAAGATACTGCATAATCGAGTCAGCCCTCCATAAACGAAGCATTTCCGGACCTTACATAAAATGCGTCCATGGCCCCGATGCTATCAATCTTATGAAAGAAATGCACGCATGCTCCTGAGGAAACCACTATGGGGGCAGAGCTCTAGCTATCCGAATCAAAAGACAAGGCTATTTCTGGCCCACCATTATCGCTGACTGCGAAGTTTACTTCTCTTCATGTGATAAATGCCAAAGGCATGCACCGATTATACATCAGCCTGCGGAAAAATTATCCTCAATATCCGCTCAGTACCCGTTCATGAGGTGGTCCATGGACATCGTAGAACCACTCATAACGTCAGGAAGAGGAAGGCAGAAGCTACGCTTCCTCTTGGTCTTGACAGACTACTTCACGAAGTGGATAGAAGCTGAAGCTTTCCAACAGATAACTAGATTCGAAGTCGAAGGATTTGTGTGGAAAGACATTGTCTGCCGCCACGACGTCCCGTATGAAATCGTAACCGATAATGGAGGACAGTTCATTTCTCGCGACTTCAAAGCATTTTGCGACAAGTGGAATATCCGCCTTATCTTCTCAACACCTCGACGACCTCAAGGTAACGGTCAGGCGGAGGCTGCTAATAAGTCAATATTAGCAAACCTCAAGAAACGCCTCGGAACCAACAAGAAAACCTGGTCTGAAAAGATACATGAAGTACTTTGGACATGACGAACCACCCCGAGAAAGGCTACGGAGGAAGCTGTCGTTCCGGCGGAAACCTCCACTGGGAGCCTCCGTCGAGAGCTCTGTACGTTTGATCCCAAAGCTAACGACCAGCTCTTATCAGACAGCTTCGATTTAATCGAGGAACGACAAGACCAAGTTTTGCTTCGGATTCAAAACTATCAGCAAGCAATGGCCCGACATTACAATTCCAAAGTCAGGCCCCAACAATTCGTTGTAGGTGACCTAGTACTTAGGAAAGTTTTCGAAGGAACCAAGGAACCAGATGCTGGGAAACTAGGGACCAATTGGGAAGGTCCCTACCAGATTATCCACGTGGTACGACCTGGCGTCTATAAGCTCCTGAAGGTGCGAACCGGAGTACCTGAAATCAGATCGTGAAATGCCACAAATCTGAAGAAATACTATCATTAGGTACTTAAATTCCTCGAATTACGTTAGGCTTGACCCCTTGACTGGGTACGTAGGCAATTGTGTCATGAGTGTAACCCCAATCTCATTTTAACACTCTTTCCACCATGGCGAAAGGGGGCATATGTTTGAGAACATATAGCCCAAACAGCGATTGTATGATTATTGTGATACCATGTATCCTATTATCAATAAAGCAATTATCTTCGATACCTTGACTTTTTAACAAATTCAGGTCTCAATGAATCCGAACCTAAGGTCCTAAAACCCTTCGAATAAATTCAGGTCTCAATGAATCCGAACCTAAGGTCCTAAAACCCTTCGAACAAATTCAGGTCTCCGTGAACCTGAACCTAAGGTCTTAAAACCCTTCGAACAAATTCAGGTCTCCGTCAACCTGAACCTAAAATCCTCAGTAATCTCGAAGGTCTTAAAATCCTTCCAACAAACTCAGGTCTCCACGAACCTAGACCTAAGGTCTTAAAATCCTTAGTAACCTCGAAGGTCTTAAAATCCTTCAAGCAATATCAGGTCTCGACGAACCTGGACCCAAGGTCTTAAAATCCTTACCAAATCTCCAAGGTCTTAAAATCCTTATCAAATCTCCAAGGTCTTAAAATCCTTATCAAATCTCCAAGGTCTTAAAATCCTTATCAAATCTCCAAGGTCTTAAAATCCTCATCAAATCACAAAGGTCTTAAAATCCTTATCAAATCCCAAAAGGTCTTAAAATCCTTATCAAATCTCAAAAGGTCTTAAAATCCTTATCAAATCTCAAAAGGTCTTAAAATCCTAAGCAAACTTCAATGGGTCTTAAAATCCCACACACGAATTCAGGTTCCCATGAACCCCCTCCTAAGTTCTTCAGAGTAGCTCAGGTTCCTAAAAACCCGGAGCTAATCTCAATGTTTCAGGGACTCCTTCTAAGGATCCTCGTAATCGAATGTACTCGAAATCTTCGAGACCTGATAAGTCATTGGACATTGTATATAATAATCACGATACATGTCCAAACCAAAACTTCCACTTGACAAAAGTCAATCTCATCCAAGAAACGATCAAACCAAGTCAAATGACTTAATACGAAAAACAAAACCGAAATTTGAATAAAAGGGTTTAAACGCCTCCTAGGCTAATTCAGAAGACCCTAAGGTTTAAAAGCCTCCTCAGGCTATAAGTCTGAAACGTAAACAAAGCCCATTGGGCAAAAGTCATGAAAAGCAACATTACAATTCAAAAAGAGCCGCAGCTCTTAGCCATCATTATCACGGGAGCTCATCCCGACATCCTTGTCTCCCTCGACTGGATCACTTTCTTTGGCTGGATCTCCCTCATCTGCCTCCTTGTCATCGCCCATCTGGGACGTCTCGACTGGAGCTGAATCAGGACCCACCAAACCTAAGTTAGAATCATACTCTCCGGAAAAGGATAGATTAAACATGTTAATCTCGAAAGTACCTGAACTCTCTGAGAATTGAGGAATGGGAAGCTTGCTGGCCGAGAAGTCGGATACTTGCTCCTTTTCATACGCAATCGTAGCCATCAGATTAAGCAAAAGAAATCTTCAATAAAGATAACTGTTGCTCGAGATCTCAACAAAAAGATTGATGCTCGGCGGCTAGGTCTAGCTTTCGAGATAAGGAATCTTATCTCGAAAGCTGGGGGCAACTGTTGGGCCCAAATATGACCCCCTAACTAGTGATAGACAATAAGAAATGATAACGGGCCGCGAAAGGCCCATCATGAATTCAATCTTCAAAAACAGCTAAGTCAGATCCGGAGGCTGTGAGCTGGAGATGTTCATCAGAGAGGTCAAGGAAAAGAGGCAGCTCGTTGACAAGTAAACAGGCGCAGGACCTGGTCAAAGAGGTAGCTCGTGGACAAATAAATAGGCGCAGGACCCGGTCAAAGGGGAGCTGTTACAAATCCCTCAAATCACGGAGGGGATCTCGGGAACCAGTTGGCTACGATCAAGCGGGACCTGAGGCTATTTAAAGAAGACATCAAACAATAATCAGGGGATCGGCATTCTCTACGATTCATACACATTACCTCTTAAATACTCTTATCTCTTTGTAATCTCAAAAACATTCCTTGTAAACAATTCTTATCAAGAATCAATAAAATCATCATTCATCTTATAAGTTCTTACGGGATTCAGCCCACGTTATCTTTCCCTAACCTTTTCCTAAATCTTAACCTGATCTCAAAACCAGGAGGTGAGTTTAATCCCTCACACATATGAGGTATTGAACAAAACTAAATCATCCATAGATCACTTGCGTGTGTTTGGGTGTGTGTGTTTTGTTTTGATTCCAGGAGAGCTTAGAAACAAGCTGGAGGCCAAGAGTAGAAAGGCAATGTTCATTGGGTATTCAACTCACCAGAAGGGTTACAAATGCTATGTACCAGAGACTAGAAGAGTTCTGGTATCAAGGGATGTTAAGTTCATGGAATCAACAGGCTACTATGATGAGAAGAGTTGGGATGAACTCAAGGATCTTTCTCAATCAGCCACTGATAGAGCTAACAACCTGAGGATCATTATGGAGAGACTTGGCATCAGTCTACCAAAGGAACCAGAAAAGGTTAGGGAGACCTCCACTCGGGCTGCTGAAGAAGTAGTAGAAGAAGTTGGAGTATCTCATCATGATCATGAAGGGGGCCATGGAGATGATCAATCTGCGCAAGCTCAGCCTGAAGAGAACTCAGGAGAATCTCATGATCAAGAAGAGATGGGATCACAACCACAAGCAGCCACTGAACCTCATGAGGAACCAAGTGACAACAATCAAGCTGATCAGATACAACCCTTGAGAAGGAGTACAAGGAACAGGAGACCAGCCTCAGATTGGATCAACACAAGGGTCTACTTCAATGCCAAAGCTGTGGCAAATCCCATTAGTGCAGTATGCTCACTAGCTCACTATCCAGCAGAACATCAAGCTTTCATCACTGAATTGGATCAAGAATGGATTCCAAAGACATATGAGGAAGCCATACAAGATGAGGAGTGGAGAGCATCTGTTGGAGATGAGATGGGAGCTATGGAAAAGAATGAAACATACTTTGAAAGTGAGCTTCCCAAAGGGAAGAAAGCAGTGACAAGCAGGCTTCTCTTCACAATCAAGTATGGAGCCAATGGAAAGCCAGAGAGGAAGAAAACCAGACTGGTGGCAAGAGGCTATACTCAAGTTTATGGTGAAGATTACTTGGATACATTTGCTCCAGTGGCAAAACTGCACACCATAAGAATTCTACTCTCCCTTGCGGTCAACTTGGAATGGGACTTGTGGCAAATGGATGTGAAGAATGCATTTCTTCAAGGAGAGTTAGATGATGAAGTATACATGAGACCTCCTCCTGGCCTTGAAGACATGGTGAAACCAGGAAATGTACTTAGACTCAGGAAGGCCATCTATGGATTGAAACAATCTCCAAGAGCATGGTACCACAAGCTAAGCTCAACATTGAATGGAAGGGGCTTTGTGAAGTCTCAAGCAGACCATTCTCTCTTCACTCTCACCAGCAAGGAATGTATCATAGTCATACTGGTATATGTTGATGACATAATCATCACTGGTAGCAACAAGGAAGGTATCATCTCAACTAAATCTTTTCTCAAATCTACTTTTGATATTAAGGATTTGGGAGAGTTAAAGTACTTCCTAGGGATTGAATTTTGCCGCTCTAAAGAGGGGCTGTTCATATCTCAAAGGAAGTACACACTTGATATCTTGAATGAGGCAGGAACCATTGGAAGTAGACAGGCCAAAACACCATTGGAAGAAGGCTACAAGGTGCTGCGAGAGGGGGAGTATGAAGCTACTCCATTTCAAGATGTCAAGAAGTATAGAAGAATGGTGGGCAAGCTCATCTATTTGACCATTACCAGACCAGATGTGTGCTTTGCTGTTAACCAAGTGAGTCAACACATGGGAGCTCCTAAGGTGCATCATTGGAACATGGTAGAGAGGATCTTGAGATACTTAAGAGAGGCGCCAGGTCAAGGAGTTTGGATGGCGTGTAACAAGAGCACTGAAGTTGTGGGGTATTGTGATGCTGATTGGGCTGGAGACAGAGTAGATAGAAGATCAACCACAGGTTATTGCACATTCATTGGAGGGAATCTGGTCACATGGAAGAGCAAGAAGCAAAAGGTGGTATCTTGTTCAAGTGCTGAAGCAGAATATAGAGCAATGAGGAAACTTACCAGTGAGCTGATATGGATCAAAGGTCTACTCAAGGACTTGGGCATTGAGATCAGTACACCAATGACCATGCATTGTGACAACCAAGCAGCAATACACATCGCAAGCAACTCAGTCTTCCATGAGAGGACTAAGCATATAGAAGTGGACTGCCACAAAGTAAGGCAAGCAGTGGAGCAGCTAGTGATACTTCCATGCTATACTAGGAGTGAGGATCAACTAGCTGACATCTTCACCAAGGCAGCAAGCAGCAAGGTTTGTGAGTTCATTCATCCTAAGCTTGGACTCATAGACCTCACTTGTCACTGATCCCCTTGCCTTAAAGTGTTCTACTCTTTTTCCTTTGCTTGGTTTTTATCCCAAGTGGTTTTTCCAAGTAAAGGTTTTAATGAGGGAATGCTTCATGGTTTCCAAGCTTGATCAATCCATATGTTCAAGCTTGAGGGGGAGTGTTGACATGAAGCAATAAATGGATGAGTATGCGCATGAGAATACAATCAGAAGCAAGAAGAAGTCTAGGGCGATCAGATGAAGCAAAGAATCAACTTGCCTTGAGATGCAAGGCTATCCGTACAAGTCTAACCTATCTTGGAGTGCAAGATATGAGAAGAGTCTGATTTAAATGAAGCAATGCACAAGGAGACCAAGTGTAATCGACAAAGGGAAGAAGGGAAGAGTTTAGTAGCAAGGTCACGGGTCTACTTAAGGATTCTGAGCTTCTCCCAACCGTTAGGAGCTGTCATTATCAGCCTGATCGATCTGCACATATCAGTCCAAGAGTAGATTAGTTTAGTATTTCTGTGGGATTCTTTGTTTAATATTTCCCTAGATATTTTAGCTCTTTTGTCTCTCTTTATATACTCATGTATCACAAACCAAATCAAGTAAGGAATATAATTTCCTCATTTCTTTTCACTCTTGCACAACTCTCTCTCTCTCTCTCTCTCTCTCTCGGATCTTGTTCTTGTTTCTCTTTGATTCTCTACTCTCACAAGCATTACTCTCTTAATTCTCACAAGTTTTCAGGTGACTTGTGTGACCCTCTTGCTCTTATCTATTTATTTCCTTTGTCAATACTCCCCCTCAAGCTTAGCCATACAGCATGGGTGAGCTTGGAGACCATGAACACATCCCTCATTAAAACCTTTGTGTGCAAAACCCAGTGGGACAAGGCTAAGGGGATCATGAACTGGACAGATCTATGAGTCCCAATCTTGGATGAATGAACTCACAGACCTTGGTGCTTGCTCCCTTGGTGAAGATGTCTGCTAACTGATCTTCACTTCTAGTGTAGCAAGGTAGAATAATCTTCTGCTACACAGCTTTTCTAACCTTGTGACAATCCACTTCAATATGCTTTGTCCTCTCATGAAACACTGAGTTTGAAGCTATGTGATTGGCTGCCTGGTTATCACAGTGCATGGTGATTGGTGTTGTTGTTTCAATGCCCAAGTCTCTCAGCAGGTTCCTGATCCAAATCAGCTCACTGGTCAGCTTCCTCATGGCTCTATATTCTGCCTCAGCACTTGAACATATTATTTTTAGTAATCTGAGAGTTTATGAAAGATTGAAAGAGATTAAGAGACTAAGAGACTCAAAGATTGGTGAAATAGATTTCTAGATGTAATAGTAACTTGAGACTTAAGAGAGAAAGAGACTCAAAACTTGCTTAGCTTTATTAATGAGGTGAGATTACATATATATAGGAAGGAGAATAAAGAGAGTAATCGACATTAGGTCTAGACTAAGCACTATTACAATCATGTGTAGTCAAAGGAAGAAGGGGAGCCTTGTTTGAAATGTATGGACTAGGAGCTTCACATGCTTAATACCTTCAGCATATTCTCCTTTACTTTCCAGCCACATCCAGGCTGTCAAAGCGCGCCTCTTCCTCCTTTCTCAACGGTCACTAGACCAGCCTATGCCAAACCTTCCTTGCCGAGTGGAGTCTCTCCAAGTAACACACTTTTACTCCTCTTTAGTTACCTCATAGCTCAGTAACTTTTAGTTACTGTGGTAACTAAAAGTTACTGTAATAGTAAACTTCCCAAACATAATCTCCTCTTCTCTATCTCATGAATATCATCACCTCATCTCAACACTCCCCCTCAAGCTTGACCATATGGAACAAGTCAAGCTTGGAAAGCCATGAGATCTTCCTCATTAAAAACCTCACTAGAGAAAACCCAATGGGATAAAACTCTAATGAGGGAAAAAGAGTGAAGACCTCATAGCTAAGGGGATCAGCTCCTTTTGCTCAAATCAATGAGTCCCAACCTGATATGAATGGACTCCATTGTCTTCTGTCTCGCAGCCTTGGTGAACACATCAGCTAACTGATCTTCACTTCTTGTGTAGCATGGTAAGATCACTCCAAGTACAATCATCTGCCTGACCTTGTGGCAATCAACCTCAATGTGCTTGGTCCTCTCATGGAACACTGAGTTGGATGCAATGTGAATAGCTGCTTGGTTATCACAGTGCATGGTCATTGGTGTAGCTTGATCAATCTCTAGGTGCTTCAGAATCCCCTTGATCCACACAAGCTCGTTAGTTAGCTTCAGCATGGCTCTATACTCAGCTTCTGCACTAGAACATGAGACCACCTTCTGCTTCTTACTCTTCCAAGTAACCAAGTTCCCACCAATGAAAGTACAATAGCCAGTGGTTGATCTTCTATCAGCTCTATCTCCTGCCCAATCAGCATCACAATAGCCCACCACCTCTGTACTTTTGTTGCAACCCATCCAAACTCCAAGACCTTGTGTACCATTCAGATACATCAATAGTCTTTCCACCATACGCCAGTGATGCTCCTTTGGAGCTTGCATATGCTGGCTTACCTGATTCACAGCAAACATATATCAGGCCGAGTGATTGTCAAGTAGATTAACTTACCAACAAGCTTTCTATAAAGCTTTGGATCATGGAAGAGCTTGCTATCTTCAATCTCCCCCTCACGTGGGACCTTGTACCCATCCTCCATAGGCATCTTAGCCACCTTGCCTCCATTTGCACCTTCATCTTTCAAGAGATCAAGTGTATATTTCCTTTGAGAGATAAACAATCCTTCCTTGGCTCTACACAACTCAATACCAAGGAAGTACTTCATCTCTCCTAAGTCTTTAATGTCAAAAACAGATTTAAGAAACTCCTTAGTTGCCTTGATACCTGCTTTATCAGAACCAGTAATGATAATATCATCTACATACACAAGGATTACAATGATACCTGAGGGTGTAACCAATGTGAAGAGAGTATGATCAAGTTCTGACTTCCTGAAGCCTCTACCATTCAAGGTTGTGCTTAATTTGTGGTACCAAGCTCTAGGAGATTGCTTGAGGCCATAGATTGCTTTCTTTAGTCTCAAGACATTTCCCTTCTTCACTAGATGCTCAAGACCAGGTGGTGGCAACATATACACTTCATCCTCTAGTTCTCCTTGTAGAAAAGCATTCTTGACATCCATTTGCCAAAGATCCCACTCAAGGTTCACTGCCAATGATAAGACTACTCGGATGGTGTGAAGCTTGGCTACTGGTGCAAATGTATCAATGTAGTCTTCTCCATATGTTTGAGTGAACCCTCTTGCCACCAGTCTTGTCTTGCGCCTATCTATCTTCCCATTTGGAAGATACTTGATAGTAAAGATCCATCTACTAGACACAGCCCTCTTGCCTTTTGGTAAAGCACTCTCATACCATGTATCATTCTTGATCATGGCATCTGCTTCAGCATTGACTGAGTCTCTCCATTCTTGTATAAGCATTGCTTCTTCATAGCTTCTGTTGAGATGAAGCAATAAAGAGATAAGTGTGATAGCTAAGATGAAGAGAGGCGCCTGGAATGATCAAGGAAGCAAGTAGACTTATCCGTACAGTTTGGTCTAAGAGAGACCTAACCTAGCTTAGAAGTCAAGTTACTTATTACCTTGAGAAGGAAGGGAGCGAGTTGTTACTCAAATGAGAGATGGTATCGACAAAGGAGCAGAGAGACGTTGGAGGAAAGAGTCACGGGTGAGAAGAAGAGAGAAGGAGCCGTTATCACCTGTCACTATCCAACAAGGCTGGACGAGCCACTGCGCAAGATCAGAGCCATTTCTTTATTGTTTAACCTTTGTCAACTTGTCTTAGTTTATTATACTCTTCAGTCTATTTAAAGACATTGTAACATGAACAAATATATTAAGTGAAAGAGTTCACATTCTCTTTGTCTCTCAATACTCTCTCGCCAACTCTCTTTACTTGTCACAATGTCTCAACTATTCTCTCTTTGATTCTCTTATACTATCAATTCTCACATGGTATCAGAGCTTTAAGCTCCTGAAACCTATTTCTTCCGCAAACTCTTTGATTTTTCTTTTCTATTTTGGGTAAAGTTCATCTTGTTCTTGAGGTGTTCTTCCTTTTCTGTTCCAGAATTTGCCAAAAATAGCAAAGTTCTTCTTTTTATCAAAACTTCTTGTTCTTGATGGATTCTACTGGTGAGCACTCACGGATGGTGACCATTCCAGTTACGCTCAAGGGAGCTAACTATCTACATTGGGCGAGGCTAACTAAAACCGCTCTTGGAGGCAGAGGGCTCTGGGAGGTGGTTGAAGAAGGCAGGAGCAACAAGAAGAAGACTGTCCTAGGAGAGGATGGCAAAGAAGTGGTACAAGCTGAAGCTGATGACAAGAAGCGAGTTCAAGAGGATCTCCTGGTCTTGTCTATCATCCAACACAGCCTTGAGGCATCAATCTTGGAGTCTTACGCCTACTGTGAGACTTCAAAAGAGCTATGGGATACACTCCAAAAGGTGTTTGGTAATGTATCCAACATTAACCGAGTGTTTGAAGTCAAGAGGGCTATCAACAACTTGTGTCAAGAGGATACTGAGTTTGATAAACACTTTGGGAAGTTCAGATCTCTATGGGCAGAGCTGGAGATGTTGAGACCAGCTACCCTTGACCCGGATGTACTAAATGAGAGAAGAGAGCAAGATAAGGTCTTTGCCTTGCTATTCTCTCTTAACCCCGGGTACAATGAGTTGATCAAGCACATACTGAGGGGAGTGAGTCTCCCATCTTTGGATGAGGTGTGTGCTCAGATCCAAAAGGAGCAAGGCTCAGTTGGTCTCTTTGGAGGGAAGAAAGACCTTGTGATAGCAAACCAAGCAGAAGGTGTCGCTAACAAAGGCTACTTCAAACCTGAAGACAAGAAGGTGTGGGTGTGTGACCACTGCAAGAAGAAGGGGCATGGGAAAGACAAGTGCTGGTTGCTGTTGGGCCCAAATATGACCCCCTAGCTAGTGATAGACAATAAGAAATGATAACGGGCCGCAAAAGGCTCATCATGAATTCAATCTTCAAAAACAACTAAGTCAGATCCGGAGGATGTGAGCTGGAGATGTTCATCAAGAGGTCAAGGAAAAGAGGTAGCTCGTTGACAAGTAAACAGGTGCAGGACCCAGTCAAAGAGGTAGCTCGTGGACAAATAAATAGACGCAGGACCCGGTCAAAGGGGAGCTGTTACAAATCCCTCAAATCACGGAGGGGATCTCGGGAACCAGTTGGCTACAATCAAGCGGGACCTGAGGCTATTTAAAAAGAAAGCAAATCAAGAAAGAAGATATATTCAACCCTTACTCACTTTTACGATCATTCACATCATCTCTTAAACATTTCCTTATCTTTGTAATCATCAAGAGAAACATCTTTTGTAACCATTCTTTACCACATTATCAATACAAATCAAATTCATTCTATAAGTTATTACGGGATTCAGCCCACGTTATCTTTCCCTAACCTTTTCCTAAATCTTAACCTGACCTAGAATCAGAGGTGAGTTTAATCCCTCACAATTGGCGCCGTCTGTGGGGAAGAAACAATGGAATCCCTTACTCCAACTTAAGGATGAATCCAGTCGATCAGACAACAAATTCATCTAACCGATGAACAGTATCCCGATGAACAGTACTCGGATGAACAGTACTTGATGAACAGTATCTCGATAGACAGTATCTCGGTGAACAGTATCTCGATGAACAATATCTCCGTGAACAGTATCCCGATGAACAGTATCCCGATGAACAGTACTCGGATGAACAGTACTAGAAGAACAGTATCTCGATGAACAGTATCTCGATGAACAGTATCTCGATGAACAGTATCTCGATGAACAGTGCTGGAGCAGCCAACACGAGAACCTCCAATGGGATCGATCCAGGGCTCCTAGCCCTCGTTACCCCTCAGCACCAACCTGCTCCGAACCAGACGGAGGCTCAGCTCTCTGAGATCCGTCGCATGATGATGCAGCTGGTAGAAAAAGCTCAAGAAGGTGAGCGTACAATGCAACAGCTAGCCGCTCGGCAGCAACGATTCGAAGAGGTCACTAGATCTCTAACCGCAACAACCCAACCACCGCAACGTCAGGGCTTGGGAGTGACCTTCCGAGATCGAATAACTGACCCCTCGTTCCCTCGAGGATGTCTCGACTTTTCCCTTGATAACACTGGATCAGGAGAACAGGGACCAGCTTTCCAAACGCCTCATGCTAGGACATCTTCCGTGTTCAGTCCACCCCTCACCAGTATTATGGGAAGTAACATAGCATCACCTAGCTCTATTCCCGATCAGGTTACTGGTCAGAGCGCTCGCTTACCTCCTCCACCACCTATTCTTAGGTCAGGAGAAGGAGTATCCGACCCGTCCGGGGGGAGAACGTCAGCTCCGGTGTTTCGGGCCAGAAACCTAAATACGAATCCGGGCGAACATCAAAGGACGGATGCTGATCCTACAGCTCGCCCCACTAATCTAACTCGTCAAAATAACCCAATAGCCAGTGAGCAAATCAGCCCACCGAGCACTTGGAAAAATGATCGAACACGATTCCATCAGGGACCTGTTCGCCAGGTACATGTTCGTCAGGTACCTAACGATGACCCGACTGTCCTTCCTCTAGAGGGACCTGAGGCTATTCGTAGATATATGGAGCGGACTCACGCAGCTCTCCAAAAGCTGGGTGCTCAAGTCCACAAGGCAACGAGCTCAGCTCCCGAGATCGAGAGCTTGATCGAGGAGACCTGTGGAACTCCATTCACAGACAGAATTGCCAACTCTTACATAAGAGACACACGAAAAATTAGGATCCCCGAATACGACGGGACCTCAGACCCAAAGGCTTACCTGAGAGCCTTCCGGCTAGCTATCGTGAAGGCTCACTTCACGAAAGAGGAATGCGATGCAGGTTACTGCAGGACATTCGCCGAAAACCTGGTCGGAACAGCCCTCGAATGGTTCTCTGGTCTTGAACCAAATTCGATAGACAGTTTCGACCAGTTAAGTAATGCCTTCATGAAGCAATACTCGACTCACATCCTAAAAGTAAGCATCCGAGGCTGACCTCTAGAAAATTAAACAACGAGTGGGAGACTCGCTACGAGCCTACATCGAAAAATTAAGAGCAGTGAGAACTAAGCTCTCGAATCCCAATGATCTAGTTGCCATCGAGGCACTCAGGAGAGGTCTCTGGTATAAATCAGAACTTTGGTCGGAGCTAACGCTCAATCCTCCCTCAACTATCGACGATGCTCTTCATAGAGCCTCCAGATATGTTAACCTGGAAGAGGAAACTGCTGCACTGGATAAACTCCAAAAAAAATCCCTGAGTTATTCGAAAAACGAAACCTCGGAAGCAAGAGGACCTCATAAAAGGAGAACTCTCGAAATAATCAGACCCAGGGGGAACACTCCTATGCAATCGAGGAAGATAAGGAAGGAAAACATGTCGCCGCAGCAAATAAAACCCCTTGGTCAAAAAGACATGATGAGAACAGACATTGCTCTTACCATGATCGGAAAGGGCACGCAACCGAGGAATTTTGGGACCTCCAACAACAACTGGCAGTTAAATTTGCTGCCGGAGAAATAAAGGGCTTGGACCTCAAGAAACCACAGCCCTACCAGAAAAGAGGTCCCAGAGATACTTCACCGAAACGAGAAAGGTCTCCTGAAAAAGAGACCGATTCACCACCCCCAGCTCCTAAGAAAAGAGTCGACATGGTCCTCGGGAAGCTCCCCCAAGGAAAAAGCCTACAAGTTGAGGCCCTCCTGAGCAAACCGCTACCTCAATCGAGCCCCAGCTCAAGGGTAGACTATATCCTCGGAGGATCCGATATGTGTCAAGACTCCGTTAATTCTATTAAAACTCATGTACGGAAGGCTGTGTCTAACACTCAATCCAAGCCTCCTAACCCCGAGTGGAACACTAAGATCTCCTTTTGGAAAAGTGAGACGTCAAACCTTGACAGACCTCACGACGATGCCCCGTCACCTTGAACATCGCAGGGTACGAAGTACCCAAGCTCATGGTAGACACCGAGAGCTCCGTCGACCTCATTTTCTATAACGCCCTAAAGGGGATGGAAATAGATGAGTACGAAATCGTCGACCAGAAAGCTAGCCTCATAGGCTTTTCCGGAGAAACAGCTACCTCATTGGAAACTATTAAGCTCCCAATTATAGCTGGCGGAATCATGAAAATGATGAATTTTATAGTCATCGACAACCTTCCCCGTTTCACGCGATCCTAGGAAGACATTGGATCCATAAAATGAAATCAGTAGCTTCAACTTATCACCAATGTGTGAATTTCCCGACACCTGAAGGGATATCTACCGTGCATGGTAACAAAAAGATCTCCGGGATCTGTTACCTGGGAGGATTCGAAATTCTCAAAGAATCACCCCAATAGCAATTACAGATCCAGGAGGATCGTGAGATACAACAGAATATTCGAGGTCCCCCTAACAACCTCACCGAGCAAGTTAGTATCGACGACTCAAATCCTGAAAAGCAAGTGAGTATCGGATCTGAGCTACCTCTCGAGAATAAGAAGGAGCTCATCGACTTTCTAAAAAGCAACGTCGGAACTTTTGCATGGACCACCAGTGACATGAAGGGTATAAACGCCGACGTCACTACTCACAAGCTTAATGTAGACTCCACTTTCAAAACGATCAAACAAAAGCGTCGCAAGCTAGGCCTAGAAAAGGCTCAAGCTGTTAACGGCGAGGTTGACCGACTTACGAAAGCTGGGTCCATTCGTGAGGTACATTACCCAGACTGGCTAGCTAATCCAGTAGTTGTAGAAAAGAAGAACGGAAAATGGAGTCTGCGTAGATTTCACCGACCTAAATAAAGCTTGTTCCAAAGATAACTTCCCGTTACCTCACATCGATCGTTTGGTCGAGGCCACTGCTGGCCACCAGTTCCTGTCCTTCATGGATGCCTTTTTAGGGTACAATCAAATCATGATGGATCCCGACGATCAAGAGAAAACTGCATTCATAACTGAATGAGGGACCTATTGCTATAAGGTCATGCCATTCGGTTTAAAAAATGATAGAGCTACCTATCAAAGGCTAGTGAATAAAATGTTCACTGACCAGCTCGGGAAAACCATGGAGGTCTATATTGATGATATGCTAGTCAAATCCTCAATTGGAGAAAATCACATTTCCCACCTAAGGGAATGCTTCGATATCCTCAACAAATACGATATGAAGCTCAACCCTGCTAAGTGCATCTTTGGGGCACCTTCAAGCGAGTTCCTCGGCTACCTCGTAACCGAAAGAGGCATCGAAGCCAACCCGAAACAGATAGCTACCTTTCTGAAAATACCGTCACCTAAGACAACCAGAGAGGTACAGAGATTGACTGGACGAATCGCATCATTAAATCGATTCATATCCAGGTCCACCGATAAGTGCCTCCCATTCTACAAACTTCTAAAAAATAATAAGAAGTTCTTATGGGACGAGAAGTGCGAGGAAGCCTTCAAGCAATTGAAAGCTTACCTCTCCGAACCTCCCATCTTGGCCAAACCAGTAATGGGAGAACCACTGTATCTGTACCTCGCTGTGTCAACCGGTGCAGTTAGTGGTGTGCTGGTACGAGAAGAGCAAAACGAGTAAAGACCTGTCTATTATACCAGCAAGAGTCTGATAGACGCCGAAACTAGATACCCTACTATGGAAAAACTAGCTCTAGCTGTCGTAACAGCTGCCAGAAAATTGCGACCTTATTTCCAATCGCACTCAGTCGTCGTAATGACTTCACAACCATTGCGAACAATTTTGCACAGCCCTAGCCAATCATGACGATTTGCTAAATGGGCAATAGAGCTCAGTGGATACGATATCGATTATATACCTCGAGCAGCAGCAAAAGCTCAGGTCCTTGCCGATTTCATAATCGAGCTAGCTTCCGAACAACTAGACTTGGAAACCGAAGCTCCGAAGTGGAGTCTGTACATTGACGAGCCTCGCCAAGACAAGGTTCCGGCATCGGTCTAAGGCTGACCTCCTCAGCTGGAGAAACCATCCAACAATCCTACAGGCTCGGATTCAGCGCTTCTAATAACGAGACTGAATACGAAGCATTAATTGCAGGATTAAAACTCGCCCTAAGCCTCGGAATTCGAGAGCTGAACGCTTATAGTGATTCACAGCTAGTAGCTAGCCAGTTCCACGGCGAGTATGAAACAAGGGACAAAAGAATGGGGGCATACCTAGAAGTTGTCTGGAATCTGACTAAGCAGTTCAACAGATTTGAACTAACGAGGATCCCACGAGGAGAGAACTCCTCAGCAGACGCGCTGGCTGCTTTAGCATCAACATCAGACCCCCTCGTAAAACGGATCATACCCGTAAAGGGAATCGAAAAGCCAAGTATCGACATAGCTAACAAAGCTGAGATTGATAGGAAGCCGAAAGAGCAAACGGAAGGTAGCTACCCCTAGACGGTAGCAACCCAAGTTCTTACAACGTACTGGTTCCCAAAACCCAGAATTCGTAGCTTTAAAAAGCATACCTCCGGGGACAAGATCCATACCTCGGATTCACCTGTCCACGCAGCCAGGACCAGGAGTCGTTCTGCCTTTGAAAGCACATCCAAAAAAAAACGACCCAGACTCCGGAGAACAAGACCAGAACTGGAGATATTCCTCAGAATTCAGACTCCTTCGAGCCTAATCCGACCAATATCTCCGGGGGCAATAAGACATCAGGTCACGACACTCAAGGACCTGAACAAGACACATCAGGTCACGACACTCAGGGACCTGAACAAAACCCGCCCTCATCTCTTCATGACAAAATCATTGGGAGAGAGGATTGGAGAATACCGATCATGCAATACATCTTGTAGGGTAAGATTCCCCCTCAATGAGTGGGAAGCCCGAAAACTCAAAGCATTAAGCGCAAGATACTGCATAATCGAGTCAGCCTTCCATAAACGAAGCATTTCCGGACCTTACCTAAAATGCGTCCATGGCCTCGATGCTATCAATCTTATGAAAGAAATGCACGCATGCTCCTGAGGAAACCACTCTGGGGGTAGAGCTCTAGCTATCCGAATCAAAATACATGGCTATTTCTGGCCCACCATTATCGGTGACTGCGAGGTTTACTTCTCTTCATGTGATAAATGCCAAAGGCATGCACCGATTATACATCAGCCTGCGGAAAAATTATCCTCAATATCTGCTCAGTACCCGTTCATGAGGTGGTCCATGGACATCGTAGAACCACTCATAACGTCAGGAAGAGGAAGGCAGAAGCTACGCTTCCTCTTGGTCTTGACAGACTACTTCACGAAGTGGATAGAAGCTGAAGCTTTCCAACAGATAACTAGATTCGAAGTCGAAGATTTGTGTGGAAAGACATTGTCTGCCGCCACGGCTTCCCGTATTAGATCGTAATCGATAATGGAGGACAGTTCATTTCTCGTGACTTCAAAGCATTTTGCGACAAGTGGAATATCCGCCTTACCTTCTCAACACCTCGACGACCTCAAGGTAACGGTCAGGTGGAGGCTGCTAATAAGTCAATATTAGCAAACCTCAAGAAACGCCTCGGAACCAACAAGAAAACCTGGTCTGAAAAGATACCTGAAGTACTTTGGGCATGACGAACCACCCCAAAAAAGGCTACAGAGGAAATCCTTTTCTCTTTAGCCTACGAAATGGAAGCTGTCGTTCCGGCGGAAACCTCCACTGGGAGCCTCCGTCGAGAGCTCTGTACGTCTGATCCCGAAGCTAACGACCAGCTCTTATCAGACAGCTTCGATTTAATCGAGGAACGACTAGACCAAGTTTTGCTTCAGATTCAAAACTATCAGCAAACAATGGCCCGACATTACAATTCCAAAGTCAGGCTCCAACAATTCGTTGTAGGTGACCTAGTACTTAGGAAAGTTTTCGAAGGAACCAAGGAACCAGATGCTGGGAAGTTAGGAATCAATTGGGAAGGTCCCTACCGGATTATCCACGTGGTACGACCTGGCGTCTATAAGCTCCTGAAGGTGCGAATCGGAGTACCTGAAATCAGATCGTGGAATGCCACAAATCTGAAGAAATACTATCATTAGGTACTTAAATTCCTCAAATTACGTTAGGCTTGACGCCTTGACTGGGTACGTAGGCAATTGTGTTATGAGTGTAACCCCAATCTCATTTTAACACTCTTTCCACCATGGCGAAAGGGGGCATATGTTTGAGAACATATAGCCCAAACAGCGATTGTATGATTATTGTGATACCATGTATCCTATTATCAATAAAGCAATTATCTTGGATACCTTGACTTTTGAACAAATTCAGGTCTCCACGAACCTGGACCTAAGGTCTTAAAATCCTTAGTAACCTCGAAGGTCTTAAAATCCTTCAGGCGAAACCAAACTTCGACAAACCTAAATCTAAGGTCTTAAAAATCCTTAGAAACCACTAAAGGTCTTAAAATCCTTATCAAATCCCAAAAGGTCTTAAAATCCTTATCAAATCTCAAAAGGTCTTAAAATCCTTATCAAATCTCCAAGGTCTTAAAATCCTTATCAAATCTCCAAGGTCTTAAAATCCTCATCAAATCACAAAGGTCTTAAAATCCTTATCAAACCTCAGAAGGTCTTAAAATCCTAAGCAAGTCTCAACGGGTCTTAAAATCCCACAAACAAATTCAGGTTCCCATGAACCCCCTCCTAAAGTCTTCAGAGTAGCTCAGGTTCCTAAAAACCCGGAGCTAATCTCAATGTTTCAGGAACTCCTTCTAAGGATCCTCGTAATCGAATGTACTCGAAATCTTCGAGACCTGATAAGTCATTGGACATTGTATATAATAATCACGATACATGTCCTAACCAAAACTTCCACTTGACAAAAGTCAATCTCATCCAAGAAACGATCAAACCAAGTCAAATGACTTAATATGAAAAACAAAACCAAAATTTGAATAAAAGGTTTAAAAGCCTCCTCAGGCTATAAGTCTGGATCACTTTCTTTGGTTGGATCTCCCTCATCTGCCTCCTTGTCATCGCCCATCTGGGACGTCTCGACTGGAGCTGAATCAGGGCCCACCAAACCTAAGTTAGAACCATACTCTCCGGAAAATGATAGATTAAACATGTTAATCTCGAAAGTACCTGAACTCTCTGAGAATTGAGGAATGGGAAGCTTGCTGGCCGAGAAGTCGGATACTTGCTCCTTTTCATACGCAATCGTAGCCATCAGATTAAGCAAAAGAAATCTTCAATAAAGATAACTGTTGCTCGAGATCTCAACAAAAAGATTGATGCTCGGCGGCTAGGTCTAGCTTCCGAGATAAGGAATCTTATCTCGAAAGCTGGGGGCAACTGTTGGGCCCAAATATGACCCCCTAGCTAGTGATAGACAATAAGAAATGATAACGGGCCGCAAAAGGCTCATCATGAATTCAATCTTCAAAAACAACTAAGTCAGATCCGGAGGCTGTGAGCTGGAGATGTTCATCAGAGAGGTCAAGGAAAAGAGGTAGCTCGTTGACAAGTAAACAGGTGCAGGACCCAGTCAAAGAGGTAGCTCGTGGACAAATAAATAGACGCAGGACCCGGTCAAAGGGGAGCTGTTACAAATCCCTCAAATCACGGAGGGGATCTCGGGAACCAGTTGGCTACAATCAAGCGGGACCTGAGGCTATTTAAAAAGAAAGCAAATCAAGAAAGAAGATATATTCAACCCTTACTCACTTTTACGATCATTCACATCATCTCTTAAACATTTCCTTATCTTTGTAATCATCAAGAGAAACATCTTTTGTAACCATTCTTTACCACATTATCAATACAAATCAAATTCATTCTATAAGTTATTACGGGATTCAGCCCACGTTATCTTTCCCTAACCTTTTCCTAAATCTTAACCTGACCTAGAATCAGAGGTGAGTTTAATCCCTCACAGTTGCTTCATCCTCATTTGAAGCCACAGAAGTTCCGGACTAGCACCAATGAAGCAAGAGCTAACTACTCAGGCGACATAGGTGAACCCGGAGCAGGCAATGGAGGAGAGAAGGCTCTAGCGTCCAGTTCAACCAGCTCAACCGTGAGGAACACTCAAGATGAGACTATCAGGCGCTCTGACATTGAAGCTCTCATCAAAATCCTCAAAGATAACTCTGGTAACACTCTTGGTAAATCTCTTCATGCGCTTATGAGTAATGTCTCTATGAATGCTTTAACTAGTTCTAAATTGATGAAACCTCTAGTTATTGAGTTAGGAGCAAGTCATCACATGATTAGTGATGTGAGCTTGATTAAAAACATTGTTCCTGCTCTAGGACATGTGATGATAGCTAATGGAGATAAGATACCAATTAAAGGCATAGGAGATCTTAAATTGTTTAACAAGGATTCAAAAGCTCTTTATATGCCTAGCTTTGCCTCTAATTTGTTATCTGTGAAAAGAGTGACTAATGATTTAAATTGCAGTGTTACATTCACTCCTAACCAAGTGTACTTTCAGGATATTGAGACTAGTAGGTTGCTTGGCAATGGTGTGACTAAGGGAGACTTGTACTTGCTTGAAGACACCAAGTCATCAGCCGATTTATCTACTGCTTTAAACTCTGTTTCTGATTTCCCTAAAGATGTATTGTGGCATGCTAGATTAGGTCATCCTCATTCTCGTGCTTTGAACATCATGTTGCCTAGTATTTCCTTTAAAACTGATTGTGAAGCTTGTATCTTAGGGAAACATTGCAAAACAGTGTTCCCTAGTTCAAGTAAAATTTATGAATGCTGTTTTGATTTGGTTCACTCTGATGTTTGGACCGCACCATGTGTTTCTAGAGAGCATCACAAATATTTTGTCACATTTATAGATGAGAAGTCTAAGTACACATGGATCACATTATTGCCATCCAAAGATAGAGTCTTAGAAGCTTTCATAAACTTTCAAAACTATGTCACTAATCATTTCAATGCTAAGATAAAGATATTGAGATCAGATAATGGAGGGGAATATACAAGCAATGCGTTCAAACAACACTTAGCCAAACATGGGATGATCCATCAAACTAGCTGTCCATACACTCCACAACAAAATGGTGTAGCTGAGAGGAAGAACAGGCATCTCATGGAGGTAGCTAGGAGTATGATGTTCCACACCAGTATGCCTAAACGTTTCTGGAGTGATGCTGTCTCAACAGCTTGTTATTTGATCAATAGAACTCCCACCAAAGTTCTGAAGGATCAATCTCCTTATGAGGTACTGAATCACACTAAACCTTCTATTGAACATATGCGTGTGTTTGGTTGCCTTTGCTTTGTCTTTGTTCCAGGTGAACAAAGAGATAAACTAGCACCAAAGAGTACTAGAGCTGTGTTCATTGGATATTCTCCTCATCAGAAGGGGTATAAGTGCTTTGTACCAGAGACCAGGAGGGTCTTAATCTCAAGGGATGTGAAGTTCATTGAATCCAAGGGTTACTATGATGGGAGGAATTGGGAGGATTTGGAAAATCTATCTCAATCTGCTTCAGATAGAGCCAGCAATCTCAAGAAGGTTATGGAAAGCCTTGGCATCAGGATACCTAGTGAGAGGTCAACCGGTGTCCAAGAAACAACACCAGCACCAGAAAGGTCCGGAGGTGATGATGATAGCTTGGAAATCACTCACCTTGATCCTGAAGGGGAGAATCAAACTGAACCACATCAAGAGGATAGTTCAGTGAGTCATGATCAAGCTGAGCCACAAGCTCAAGGGGAGCAACATCACAACACTCAAGAGGAGACAGTTGTGAGTACAAGCCAGCAGCATAGTGAACCAGTGATATCTGAGGATAATCCACATCAAGCACAGCCAAGAAGGAGTTCTAGGATCAGACAACCAGCATCAAACTGGAAGAACAACAGAGTCTACTTCAACTCTCAGGCTGTAGCACATCCAATACAAGCAGTGTGTTCTTTAGCTCAGTATCCGCAAGAACATGTAGTGTTTATTGCGGAGTTGGATCAGGAATACATCCCTAAGACCTATGAAGAAGCAATGGAGCATGCTGAGTGGAGAGAATCAGTGGGTTGTGAAAGTAATGCTATGATTATCAATGACACCTGGTATGAGTCAGAGCTACCCAAAGGCAAGAGGGCAGTAACAAGTCGCTGGATCTTCACTATCAAATACAATGCTGATGGTACAGTGGAGAGGCGCAAGACAAGATTAGTAGCAAGAGGCTTCACTCAGACTTATGGAGAAGACTATCTTGATACCTTTGCACCAGTTGCAAAACTCCATACAATCAGGATAGTCTTATCATTGGCAGTGAATCTAGAATGGGATCTCTGGCAAATGGATGTGAAGAATGCATTCTTACAAGGAGAGTTGGAAGATGAAGTGTACATGAAGCCACCTCCTGGTTTAGAGCATCTAGTGAAGCCTGGAAATGTACTTAGATTGAAGAAAGCCATCTACGGTCTGAAGCAATCACCTAGGGCCTGGTATCACAAGCTAAGCACCACACTTAATGGGAGGGGTTTTAGGAAGTCAGAAGCTGATCATACCTTGTTCACTCTCACCAGTAAGAAGGGAATCATTGTGATCTTGGTCTATGTGGATGATATCATCATCACTGGCAGTGATAAAGAAGGGATACTTGCCACTAAGACATATCTCAAGTCATCATTTGATATCAAGGATTTGGGAGAGCTCAAATATTTCCTAGGCATTGAGATATGTCGATCCAAGGAGGGATTGTTCTTATCTCAAAGGAAGTATGCTTTGGATTTGCTGAAAGAGGCTGGTGATCTAGGAGGAAGAGCTGCAAAGACCCCACTTGAAGATGGGTATAAAATGATGCGTGAGGGGGAGATTGATAATCAACCATACACTGATGTCAAGCACTATAGAAGAATGGTTGGAAAACTTATCTACCTCACCATAACAAGACCAGATGTGTGCTTTGCGGTTAATCAAGTGAGCCAACATATGCAAGCTCCCAAGATGCATCACTGGAATATGGTGGAAAGAATACTAAGGTACTTAAGAGAGGCACCAGGACAGGGAGTATGGATGGGATGCAACAAGAGCACAGAGATAGTAGGCTACTGTGATGCTGATTGGGCAGGAGATAGAGTTGATAGGAGATCAACCACTGGATATTGCACATTCATTGGAGGGAACTTGGTAACCTGGAAAAGCAAGAAGCAAAAGATTGTGTCATGTTCCAGTGCTGAAGCTGAATACAGAGCCATGAGGAAGCTTACAAGTGAACTTATTTGGATCAGAAACCTCCTCCAAGACTTGGGCATAGAAACCTCATCTCCAATCACCATGCACTGTGACAATCAAGCGGCCATACACATAGCATCCAACAATGTGTTTCATGAGAGGACTAAACACATTGAAGTTGATTGCCATAAGGTGAGGCAAGCGGTTGAGCAGAGAATCATCCTTCCATGCTACACCAGAAGTGAAGACCAGCTAGCTGACATCTTCACCAAGGCTGCAAGCTCTAAGGTCTGCGAGTTCATTCTTTCAAAGCTTGGACTTGTGGATCTTTCATCTCAGTGATCCCCTCGCCATTGAAGTGTTCTACTCTTTCCTTGATATGTTTTTGTCCCACTGGGTTTTGCATATCAAGGTTTTAATGAGGGAATGCTTCATGGTCTTCCAAGCTTGACTTGTTCCACATGGTCAAGCTTGAGGGGGAGTGTTGAGATGAAGCAATAAAGAGATAAGTGTGATAGCTAAGATGAAGAGAGGCGCCTGGAATGATCAAGGAAGCAAGTAGACTTATCCGTACAGTTTGGTCTAAGAGAGACCTAACCTAGCTTAGAAGTCAAGTTACTTATTACCTTGAGAAGGAAGGGAGCGAGTTGTTATTCAAATGAGAGATGGTATCGACAAAGGAGCAGAGAGACGTTGGAGGAAAGAGTCACGGGTGAGAAGAAGAGAGAAGGAGCCGTTATCACCTGTCACTATCCAACAAGGCTGGACGAGCCACTGCGCAAGATCAGAGCCATTTCTTTATTGTTTAACCTTTGTCAACTTGTCTTAGTTTATTATACTCTTCAGTCTATTTAAAGACATTGTAACATGAACAAATATATTAAGTGAAAGAGTTCACATTCTCTTTGTCTCTCAATACTCTCTCGCCAACTCTCTTTACTTGTCACAATGTCTCAACTATTCTCTCTTTGATTCTCTTATACTATCAATTCTCACAGCTTCTTGGAACATAACTCTCATCCAAGCTTACTTGAAAGGCACAATGCTCTTCTGGATATTGAGCAAAGGAGCACACAGCCTGAGAAGGATGCTCCACAGCCTGGGCATTGTAGTACACTCTCGTGTTTACCCAGTTAGAAGCATCCCTCTTGACCCTTGTACTCCTTCTCAAAGCTGGTGGTGAGGCATCTTGTGATACTGGCTCAGCTTGTTCTTGTTCTTGTACACTGTCTTGTACACTCTCACCAGATGCTTCACCACTCTCTTCCCTAGTTACTGGCTGACTCTCTTCAGTTCCATTACTAGCTTCCACACCTTGGTCATGAGAACTGATACACTAAAAATGAATCCTTGCTACTGCCAAGTTAACAGTTGCAATTGTAGTACTTGAGATTCAAATCCAGAGGACCAGTCTACACTCTAGTTCTATAAGTTTCAGAATCAAGCTAAGAAGAAGATATGATTTGGTTGAAATAGGCGATAGCAAACAAGCAAAATAAACACGAGATTGATTCAATTAAACAAGAGCTAGCCTAGGGTATTTCATTGGGTGTTGAATTGGAGCCAAACAATTATTCAAGCGCGATGAAGTGCTTTCTAGAACTCGGATCACTAAGCTGGAACACTCCACTGTCGTGGCAGTGATCGCTTTGCAGATCGATCTCACCACCTAACTGTCGTTGGGATGAGGATCGATTGCAAGCTTTAGAGAACAGGTCCGATCAGTTCACTTACCACCCTAATATCTACTTTCGCTGATTAGGGATACTAAGCTCATTCAATACATGTCAAGTTATCATCCTAAGCGGTTAACTAGGTGATGAACTAGTGATCTAACATCAAGTGATCAGTTTAATGAAAGCAGTAAGAACAGTATGAATGAAGAACAGTTATGGATCGCTTATCTATGTTTAGCTCATGTCTCAACACCCTAAAAACCCTAGGCGAGCAAGGTCACTACTCGATCATGATGCACATAAACAAAGACATAAATCCTGAATAAAATTGCATAAGAACAGAGTATGAAACAATAGGGTTCAGATGATCTTCTCTATGAGAGGATGGATTCTTCTCCCTTACAAGTTGCAGATCGCAATACTCAGTGTTCTCTTGTAAAAACTAGCGTAGAAAAATAGAAAATAGATAGGTGGCGTTTTATATGGAGGCGCCAATCAGAAGGAAAGAGATTAGGGCAACAGGGCTTCAATTCCCGAAATAGGAGTTTCCATATTTGTCTGGAACAATCACCGGATCACTCCGTCTGCTTGTTCCGCTTGAGAGAG
Source organism: Raphanus sativus (assembly GCF_000801105.2). Taxonomy (NCBI): domain Eukaryota; kingdom Viridiplantae; phylum Streptophyta; class Magnoliopsida; order Brassicales; family Brassicaceae; genus Raphanus; species Raphanus sativus. Next base: position 36,967 of record NW_026615372.1, on the reverse strand, counting down.
ATCAGTCTCGGGACTGTTCTCTTGAGTGTTCTCCGCAGGAATGCTCCAAAAGGACTTCTTTTCATCAGGCACCTTCTCTTCTTTCTTCTGCTAACTCCAGACCTGTAAAAGGTCAAAAAGGACTAGACTGACACGAATTAGTGACTTGAAACAAATGAAAACGTATGTACAATGATGTGAAAAACACCATATATCAATTCCCCCAGACTTAGATCCTTGTTTGTCCTCGAACAAGGCAAGTACCAAGAACAGGGAGAAAGGTTTGAAAGCGTGGGAACTCGCTTATTCTCAGCAACCATACTCTTACCACAAATCTCTGAACCATACAAGCTGTAGATTAGGACCACACACACTTACTGAGAACCCCCTGATCACTGTTCGAAGATCGGCTCCTTACTCTACATCTCAAACCTGAAAAGGCAACACTTTCGAGACAAAACTCCTTATGTTCAATTAAGATCAGCGTGAGCTTCTTGTCACAGGCTCTACTCAGAGAGAACGGGCTAGGTATAGAACAGGCTAACTTTTATGGTGGAGTTCAAGAGTGTTTAGGGTTTACCAGGAGCGGGTGCAGGATATCGCACAAAATGGTCGTGAGAGGACGGCTCCATTGAGGTCCACAGTCCTTACTCATCTCTGCTAATCGGACTGCTCTCCGATAGATCGATCATAAGGCTGCTCTGCGCGATTCAACTTCCCCTTCAGAACACTTCACTGAAACCACCATTACTTTCTCAACTTCCCCAGTGGCATGCATCATAAATTCTTCTCCTTCTCGTCACCAGTAAATCAAAGCAAAAACATAAATATATATATATATATATATATATATTATATATATATTTTTTTTTTTTTTTTTTTTTTTTAGATGTACTGAATTACAAAATGCTGGGGTGACGAGCAAGGAGGTAACAAGTGATGTATATGATGCCACTGGTGATTCATTCTGGACTGTTCTGTCCACTTACTTCTCGTTGTTCTCCATGGTATCGGAACAGGCACCTCGGTTGTTCCCTTTCGTTTGGAACAAGCACTCCGGTTGTTCTGCCTGCTTCCACTGTGTGAGCATTGATGAGTAAGGACTGCGTCGATCCTTTCCTCTCCGACCTTTTTGCACATATCTGCACATAAAGTACTAGAAAAGCAAATGCATGAGGGTGGAATTAAAGGTCAGGGTTCAAGGTGGGAACTAGCTAAAGATGAGCTAGCCACTCAGGAACAGCAAGAGGGATAAAAATCGGATAAGAAGTCCTGAGTGTAGTTCTCATTCTACCCTGATCTAGTGCCCATGACAAGAAGAATTAGAGTCCAGATTAGGTTCAGATAAAGTGGAGTTAAGTCTGCCCAATGTAACCTGATCGGTATAGAACTTCTGGAGTGTCAAATGAGATAAGTCAGGGTGTTCCAGGTCCATGTGTGGGTCTTTCATCACTGCTAAGGTCACTGAATAAGAAGGTTAAAGCACGAGGTGGTTAAAGAGCATCACAAATAAGGTCCTGATTCCCACAATAGTTTTGACTGACTCGATCCTAAAAACTGACTCGATAAAAACATAAAAATGACACAAGGACTGACTCAAAAAGCACACAAGCGAATATAGTACAATCGCTCCCCCAGACTTAGTTCACACCATCCCTGGTTGTGAAAATAAATCAGAGGAATAAATAGTTCAGATGGATAAGACAAGGGATAGAAATAGTCCTTTCGGACTCAGTCTGAATCGCCGCTACCGGAGTGACCAGCTGTCCTCCTGTTCCTCGGCAGTCTCTCTGCTCCAGTCGTAGTCCCCGCGTGTTCCTTGCCTGGGCGCCTTGTTCTCTGCGGCGTACGCTCCTCCTGCGCTCCAATGCAGCCGCCTGTGATTGCCCTGAGTATCCTCTTCATGAGGCTGTTGTTCTTCTTCTGGGAATCAACCATCCAGCGTCTGTAGGCGTGATCATCAGTCACATCGGTGAAATCCTCCAAGTCATACTCACCATCAGCCGGTGGAGTCACATGCTCCACATCATCCATGTCTTCATCATCGTGCTGAACCGGTGCCTTCGGATCATCGCAGAGGTGCTCCTCAGCGGGTGAGAACACAATGTTCTCCAAGGATAAGAAGTCTGTGAACCCAGGCATAGGGAGCTTGCAGTACAGAGGGTTCCCTTCTTTGTCCTGGAACTTGTAGGTGGTCTCGTCGCGCAGGATGTGGCATGCGATCAGGTAAGGAGTATCGATGTACTCAATCGCAGAGACGACCGTGTAAGAGCTGAGGTTGACGTTGAAGTGCTGGAACAAGGGAGTGAGCAGACTGCCGCAACGATCCTTCTTATCATCAGTTCGAACAAGTGTGTCTCTGCGTTCAGCGAACATGGAGATGAGATGATACCCTGGGTTGGTCTTGACTTCCTGGATCGGGGTGATGTTCTCTCTGCGCATCTCGTCCTCAAGTCCCGTGTAGAGAACTTGGAGCTCTCCATTCGTGATCTTGGAGGTGTACTCCTTCGCGAACAAGACATTGGACACAATCTTGGCGATGATCCGGATAGCAGGGTTCCGGATCTGCGACTGATAGGCCTTGCGAGAGGTGAACTTGCCGGCTGCGATGAGATCCCAAAAGGTGTCTGCCGGTTTGAACTTCCTTTCCACTGAAATCCCCTTTGGCGTGTCTGCAATCTCGAATAGGGAGTTCAGGTCGTCGAGAGAGATGGAACAGAACTTGCCATCAGCCATGAAGGAGAAGAAGCAGTTCTCATACGAAGGCGCATTGGGGTTCTGGTAAGTGATCTTGCACGTCGCGAGCACTTGCCTGACCAAGTCGGGGTAGAGAACTTGAGCCTGGTAGCAGAGAGGCATGATTCCCATAGCCTGCATCGTGTCGAACACCTCAGTGTCAAGGCCTAGATCGCCTAGTGTTTGCTGGTTCACGAATCGCGTGGGCAAGATCTCTGCTAGGAGGAGCTTGTTGTAAACCGCCGCCGACTCTTTGTCCCATCCCTCGACGTTGAAGTCAAGGAGCATCTGATCATTAAGGTCGATGGGCGCTCCCTCAGTCTTGTTCGGCCACGGGTACCCAGGTGGAGCACTCGCGGCTGGAGAAGCCGTGCTCTTGGTGACTCTAGCGTTCCGCATCTTTGGAGGCATCTACAAGACAAAACAAAATCCAATATCAGCACAGTTCATCGGTTGTTCTAGAAACGATGGAACAATCCAATCTTCTTGTTCTACTCAAGTCCATCGATTACTAGACAACCTATACAAGCCTCAATCTTAACAGTAGAAATCGCAAGGGCCAAGAATCACAAGCAACAAATCGGTTCCTCTTCCATTGAAACTCAATCAAGAATTCAATCCTAGTAGCAAGTATACTATCAAGAGCTACAACCTAGGATGAAATCGCAAATCATAAAGGAAAGAGAGAATCCAAGAAATCACTCCCAAATCGCGATTTGCATGCGCAAAAAGGGAGAGAGTTCTTGGTGATTACCTTGATTGGAGAGATGATTCCTTCAAAATAACCCAATCTCAAGAGAATCCCAAGAGTTTAGAACCAAAATCGATGAGAAAAGAGAGAGGTGAGTTTGCGATTTTTAGGGTTCTAGGGGAGGTGGTTTGCGGCGAGAGAGATGAAGTGGGGAAGTGGAATGTTTGGGTTTTTAATAACCAATCAAAACCGCTTCCCCTTCCCCCTTTTTCTTTTATTTTTTTTATTTTTTTATTTTTTTTTGTTTCGAGAACTTACCTGGGAACAATCGGCGGAACAACCGCTGGAGTGCTCTCCTGGAGTGATCTCGAATTTTCTTGATTTTTCAACCTGCAAGTTAGTTCCTAGGAAGATAAAGACAAAGAGAAAACAATATTTACACTCACCAGTGGGTTGCCTCCCACCAAGCGCTTGTTTTCTGTCACTAGCTTGACTTCAATGAGCCGATTAGGCTTGAGGGGGATCGCTCAAGGGTATCTCTACACCTTCAGCGATTGTTGTGTCAGCAAGATATGGCTTGAGACGCTGACCATTGACAACAAATTCTCCTCCTCTTGTGTCCAGCAACACAACAGCTCCATAGGGACGAACCTCCTTAATGGTGAAAGGTCCAGACCATCTAGATTTGAGCTTTCCAGGGAACAGCTTAACCCGTGAATTGAAGAGTAAAACCTGATCGTTCGGAGCAAAGCTTCTGCTGATGATCCGCCTGTCGTGGAACGCCTTGGTCTTTTCCTTGTAGATCTTAGAACTCTCATAGGCCAGATGCCTGATCTCCTCCAACTCGTGGATCTGAATGGTTCGCCTCTCCTTGGCAGGTTTGATATCGAAGTTGAGTAGTTTGACAGCCCAAGCCGCCTTGTACTCTAGCTCAACAGGTAGGTGGCACGCCTTGCCATAGACCAGATGATAGGGAGTGGTCCCTAAAGGGGTCTTGTAGGCTGTTCTGTATGCCCAGAGAGCATCGTCAAGCTTAAGGGACCAATCCTTGCGGGTGGTGTTGACAGTTTTCTGCAGGATGTTCTTGATCTCTCTGTTTGAAACTTCCACTTGACCACTTGTTTGAGGATGGTAGGCGGTTGCAACCTTGTGTTTCACACCATTCTTGCTCAGCAATCCTTGGAACAACTTGTTGATAAAGTGTGTTCCACCATCGCTTATTACCACTCTAGGCACTCCAAATCTTGGGAAGATGATGGAGGTGAACATCTTGGTTACAACTCGCGCATCATTGGTTGGACTAGCAATCGCCTCTACCCACTTGGAGACATAGTCCACAGCAACTAGGATGTACTCATTCTTGTGTGAGACTGGGAAAGGTCCCATGAAATCGATCCCCCAGCAATCGAACACTTCAACTTCCAAGATGTAGTTCTGAGGCATCTCGTTTCTCTTACTTATACTCCCCATCCTTTGGCATGAATTGCATCGAGATATGAAGGCGTGAGCATCTCTGAACATAGTGGGCCACCAGAAACCGGCTTGGAGGATCTTGGAAACAGTCTTGAAGGTGGCAAAGTGACCAGCATAAGAGGAACCATGGCAGTGGTGAAGGATCCCTGGAATATCAGCCTCCGGAACACATCTCCTGAAGATCCCATCCTTGCCTTGCCGATAGAGATACGGCTCATCCCAGAAGTAGTGCCTTGCCTCCCTCAGAAATTTCCTCTTCTCATTCCCTGTGAACCTCAAAGGCTCTTTCTCAGCTGCCAAGAAGTTGGCAATCTCAGCAAACCATGGAAGGTTCGGGTACTCCTTCTGGATCACTGCAACAAATGATCCTTCTACGCTGGAACAGTCCTTAATGGCAGGTGACGACTGCTCCATGTTGCGCAGACCAATCGCATTGACGTACTCCATCGGTTGTTCCACATCAAGAACTGTCTCATCTGACACTTTCATCCTGGAGAGATGATCCGCCACTCCATTATCAACCCCCTTCTTGTCTCTTATCTCTAGATCAAACTCTTGGAGCAAGAGGATCCATCGTAAGAGCCGCGGTTTAGCATCCTTCTTCGTGAGCAGGTACTTGATCAATAAAAGGAAGTGGGAAGTGATCCTTACGAGTCGCAGCATTCAATTTACGAAAATCAATGCACATGCGATGACCAGTAACTGTTCTAGTGGGGATCAATTCATTCTTTTCATTGGTTATTACAGTGATCCCACCTTTCTTAGGTACTACATGCACAGGACTGACCCACTTACTATCAGAGATCGCATAGATCACACCTGCTTCTAGAAGTTTCATTATCTCTTTCTTTACAACATCTTTTAGATTCGGGTTTAACCTCCTCTGATGTTCTACAGAAGTCATCGATTCATCTTCTAGGTGTATTCTATGCATGCACAGATCAGGTGAAATGCAAGGTATGTCAGCTAGAGAGTAACCTAAAGCCTTACGATATTGTCTCAGCTCACACAAAAGCAGAGCAGTCTCTGCATTGTTCAGGTCAGCATTCACAATGACAGGATATGTGGAGTTGGGTCCAAGAAATGCATACCTGAGTCCCTTGGGAAGGGATTTTAGCTCTACCTTTGGAGCTTTCAGCTCGCTCCATGAGTCATCGGGCTGAGCTGCCGGAACAGTCGGGTTCTGAGGCGTGGTAGTTCCAGTCGATGTGCTGGAGTCACTGTTCTCCCCCAGACTTAGATTCGCCACCGTCCTCTCCATACTCCTGGCTGAATCCAGGAACTTGGCATAGGCATCAGCATCAACACTCTCTAAGCTTTGCTCGGCTTCAGCTCTGACTAAGGCGAGTTCAAGTGGATCCTCGGTGGGAATCTCCTCGATCATTCCTTCATGCGGCTCTAGGGGATCACCATCTTCTTGGACAGTGAAGGTTTGTCCATCCAGCATCGGCTTCTTGAGCATCTGATCCATCTCAAACTTCATCACAATATCTCCAAGGTGGAGATCGATCTTTCCTTGTCGGACATCAATGATAGCTCCAACAGTGCAGAGGAATGGTCTGCCTAGGATCAGGGGATCATTGGAGTCTTCCTCGACTTCCAGAACAACGAAATCGGCAGGAACAATTGTATTCCCAACCAGAACTTGAAGATCTTCGAGGATTCCAACTGGAGACTTCACAGATCGATCAGCAAACACTAGTGACATCCTGGTAGGCTTGAAATCCGTGTATCCAAGGCGCTTAGCCACAGTATATGGCATGAGATTTATGCTCGACCCTAGATCGACGAGTGAGCATGAGAAGAGTGTTCTGCCAATCTGAACCGAGAGAACAAATTTTCCCGGATCACCCAACTTCTTAATCCTTCTGTTCTGGAGCACCGCACTGCACTCCTTAGAGACAAGCATGAACTCGCTGTCATCAGATATCTTCCCAGAGATCAATCCCTTGACAAAGCTACGCATGGATGGTATCATTTGGATCGCACTCATCAGAGGGAGCTTGACAGTTAGGTCTTCCAGCATCTTCCTGCACCTCATCTCTTCCTTATCCTTGCGTGTAGCCTTAGCTGGAACAGGGTAGGGCACTTTCGGTACATACTGACGAGCAGGAGAAGGTGCTGCAGTCGGTGGAACAACCCCAGCGGGTCGCTCTGCTTCAGGCGGAACAGTCTCAGTAGGTTGTTCTGCGTCTTCCTCATCTGTGGGTTCAGCTTTAGAAGGCTGATCCGACTCCTTCTGCTTCCCTTTCTCAGCCGATGTGAATCTCCTGGGGTCTAGATCAGGCAGTTGCTTTCCACTCCTTAACCCTACTGCATTGCACTCCTTGGGGTTCTTGTCTGTTTTCCCAGGGAGAGTTCCTTGCTGTCTCTTCACGTTCTCAGCAGTCTGAGCAATCTGAATATCCATCTGTCTCATATGGCTTGAGACATTGTCATACTTCACACTCAGGTCATTGAACATATGATTCATCCTGGTGTTGATGTCGTTTGTGACCTGGTTCAGTGCCTTCCCTTGGATCTGCTGTCCTTGGAGCAGCTGACTCATCATATTGGCGAGACTCTTCATGTCATCATGCGGAGCAGTCTGAGTCGGTTGTGCAGCTTGCTGATTAACCGGCTGTTTCTGGCTGTGGAACTGAGCATTCTGAGCTGGGTTAAGGACAAAGGTTCTTCCCTGATTGCCATAAGGCCTTTGGTATCCACTGTTCTGACCTTGGTTCCCTTGAGCTTTATCGTCTGTTTTAGGGGCATTGAACAGGTGGGGATTGTTCCTCACGTTAGGGTTCGGGTGATAGTTCTTGAACTGCCATCCTTGCCCATTCACATAACTCACTTCATGCTGATCCTCAGCCGACTGATCTGCCTCTGATGTGCCTTCTGCGGTAGCTTTATCCTGTGGTGATTCTTCCATGATGAAGACTTGGTTCTGGTTACTCTTAATCAGCTGGTCGACTTTGGCAGAGAGCTCATCAATCTTGCTGTTGTCGATGCTCTTCACCTTCTGAGTGCGATCAGTCTCGCGGTTATTGTCAGCTGAGCTTGAGGCCATGTTCTCAATCAACTCGAATGCACCTTGAGTGGACTGAGTCATGAAATCTCCTTTACTGGCTGAGTTCAAAGCGTTCCTGTACTCCCAGCCTACTCCATCGTAGAACACTCCCAGCAGATAGTCTTCCTCAAAACCGTGATGTGGGCATTCTCTGCGGTAGACATTGAATCGCTCCCAAGCATCACAGAACGGCTCGTCTACCAGCTGTTTGAAGGTCACGATCTTCTGTCTCAGAGCTGCCGTCTTCGATTTCGTGTAGAAGTGGCTTAAGAAAGCCTCTCGGACTTGTTCCCAAGTGGTGAGTGATCCGGTGGGTAGTGAATCAAGCCAGCGAGCAGCTTTCCCATCAAGAGAGAAAGGGAACAGAGTACACTTGATGTAATCGGGTGGTACTCCATTCGCTTTAGTGAAACCACACATCTTCTCAAAGTGCTCGATGTGGTCCATCGGTATCTCAGCAGGAAGCCCATTGAAGATCTTCCTTTGCACTAGACTTATCAAGGCTGGCTTGATCTCGAAGTCTTGCCTTGTGCACGGTGGAGGGGTTATGGCAGATCGCGTAGCGGGCAGATTACGCAGTAAGTTTCTCTGGCCGATCTGGACCACTCCCTCCTGTTGGTTCGCAGCATTCAGAGCAGCTTGCTCGGCAGCAGCTTGCTGCGCTTGGATTGTCTGCTGCATCTGCTGCATCTGCTGTTGCATGAGTGCAAACGCAGCAGTGAGATCATCTGGATGATCACCCATGTTGGTGTTCGTTGATCTCGGCTGTTGACGGTTCTGTCGTTCCAATCTCGCTAGTTCCTCGTTAGAAAGCTGATGTAATGGCCCTTGTGCGTTGCTCCGAGTATGTCTACTGGTCATGCACCTGGATCATCAGCTGAAACAAAGAAAATAACACGAGTCAGATATCTTAGACTAGATATGAAACCGAAAATTAGAGGTAAAAAATCTGGTCCCCGTCGCAACGGCGCCAAAACTTGATACACTAAAAATGAATCCTTGCTACTGCCAAGTTAACAGTTGCAATTGTAGTACTTGAGATTCAAATCCAGAGGACCAGTCTACACTCTAGTTCTATAAGTTTCAGAATCAAGCTAAGAAGAAGATATGATTTGGTTGAAATAGGCGATAGCAAACAAGCAAAATAAACACGAGATTGATTCAATTAAACAAGAGCTAGCCTAGGGTATTTCATTGGGTGTTGAATTGGAGCCAAACAATTATTCAAGCGCGATGAAGTGCTTTCTAGAACTCGGATCACTAAGCTGGAACACTCCACTGTCGTGGCAGTGATCGCTTTGCAGATCGATCTCACCACCTAACTGTCGTTGGGATGAGGATCGATTGCAAGCTTTAGAGAACAGGTCCGATCAGTTCACTTACCACCCTAATATCTACTTTCGCTGATTAGGGATACTAAGCTCATTCAATACATGTCAAGTTATCATCCTAAGCGGTTAACTAGGTGATGAACTAGTGATCTAACATCAAGTGATCAGTTTAATGAAAGCAGTAAGAACAGTATGAATGAAGAACAGTTATGGATCGCTTATCTATGTTTAGCTCATGTCTCAACACCCTAAAAACCCTAGGCGAGCAAGGTCACTACTCGATCATGATGCACATAAACAAAGACATAAATCCTGAATAAAATTGCATAAGAACAGAGTATGAAACAATAGGGTTCAGATGATCTTCTCTATGAGAGGATGGATTCTTCTCCCTTACAAGTTGCAGATCGCAATACTCAGTGTTCTCTTGTAAAAACTAGCGTAGAAAAATAGAAAATAGATAGGTGGCGTTTTATATGGAGGCGCCAATCAGAAGGAAAGAGATTAGGGCAACAGGGCTTCAATTCCCGAAATAGGAGTTTCCATATTTGTCTGGAACAATCACCGGATCACTCCGTCTGCTTGTTCCGCTTGAGAGAGATCAGCCTCGGGACTGTTCTCTTGAGTGTTCTCCGCAGGAATGCTCCAAAAGGACTTCTTTTCATCAGGCACCTTCTCTTCTTTCTTCTGCTAACTCCAGACCTGTAAAAGGTCAAAAAGGACTAGACTGACACGAATTAGTGACTTGAAACAAATGAAAACGTATGTACAATGATGTGAAAAACACCATATATCAAGAACCACCCGAGCTCTCATCTCCACTTGGACCACTTGAACTCTCTCCCCCCACATGATCAAGGTTGGAAGTTGTTTGACCCACTGCTTGATCTCTTGGTGGTGTTCTTGTTGTTGATTCTCGAGGCTGATCTTGGGACATGTGGATTCCAAGACCCTCTAAGATGGTTCTCAATGTAGAAGCTCTATCTGAGGTAAGATCCTTCAAATCTTCCTGATTCTGCTCCTCATAGTAACCCCTTTCTTCTATAAACTTCACTTCTCTTGATACTAACACTCTTCTTGTGTCAGGATCATAGCACTTGTAACCCTTTTGTGAGGATGAATATCCCACAAACATTGCCTTCATACTTCTAGCTTCTAGCTTCTAGCTTTTTCCCACAAACATCCAAACACTCTCATATGCTCCAAGGTAGGTTTGTATTGGTTTAATACCTCAAAAGGAGCCTGCCCTTTCAAGACCAGTGTAGGAGTTCGGTTGATCAGATAGCATGCTGTAGTCACAGCATCACTCCAAAACCTCTTAGGTACTTTAGACTGAAGCATCAGTGCCCTTGCCACCTCCATGAGATGTCTATTCTTCCTTTCAGCTACACCATTCTGTTGTGGTGTATAGGGACAACTCGTTTGATGCAAGATTCCATGAGTGGATAGGTGTTGTTTGAATGCATTGCTAGTGTACTCTCCTCCATTATCAGACCTGAAAATCTTAATCTTGGCATGATATTGGTTAGTTACATAAGCTTGAAAATTTTTAAATGCATCAAGCACCCTATCTTTGGTTGGAATGAGTGTTAGCCAGGTGTATTTGGATTTTTCATCAATAAAAGAGACATAATACTTATGAGAATCTCTAGACAAGCAAGGAGCAGTCCAAACATCAGAATGAACAAGATCAAAACATTTCTCATAAACAGTAGAAGAGTTTGGAAAGACAGTTTTACAATGCTTGCCCAAAATACAAGCTTCACAATCATTATTCTCAAAAGAAACACCTGGAAACATCAGTTTAAAAGCCTTATTATGAGGGTGTCCTAGTCTAGCATGCCACAATGCATTTTTACTCAAACCAGAAGCAGAAATAGTAGTAAATGAGCAGCTATAATTTGAAACAGGAGCAAGATCTTCAAGCAAATACAAGTCACCCTTGGTCACTCCTTTTCCAATCATCTTGCTGCTTTTAATATCCTGAAACTTCACATCATCAGGGCTAAAGATAACATTACATTGCAAATCAGTAGCACATCTCTTGACAGATAAAAGGTTTGAAGCAAAATCAGGCATATAAAGAGCTTGAGACTCTTTATCAAACAGCTTGAGACTTCCTATTCCTTTAATAGGAATCCTACCACCATTAGCAATCATCACATGACCAGAATGAGGGAGAATGTTCTTAATCAACTTATTGTCACTTATCATGTGATGAGATGCACCAGAATCAACTATCAATGGCTTTGATGCACAAGATTTAGCAATGAGAGCAAGGATGCTAGAAGGCTTGAAAGAATGAATATGATCAGTCCTAGCAAGACTAGCAATACTAGAAACAATGCTATCAATGCTACTCATTTCCACAGGATTATCTACCATCCTAGCACCAAAAGAATAACCAAAGTCATTACCAAAGTTACCATGATCCTTGAAGTGTTTTATGATGGCATCAAGGTCGGATTTCTTGATGTAATCATCACAAGGATTGCTGCGGATGGTAGGAGCACCAGAATAGGCTACCAGGGACTTGCCATCACCACCAGTATCTTGCATAGCCACTTCCTTACCCTTGCTAGTACCAGCTCCACTTGATCCTCCACTTGAGCTCTCGGACATATGAGCCCTTGCTTCTTTGTCCTTCATGAACTTAGCTGGCTTCAAGTGAGGATGAAGTATCCAGTGTGAGGGATTAAACTCACCTCCTGGTTTTGAGATCAGGTTAAGATTAAGGAAAGATTAGGGAAAGATAACGTGGGCTGAATCCCGTAAGAACTTTGTAGAATGAATGAATGATTTATTGATATTTTTGTAAGAATTGTTTACAAGAGATGTTTATAACGTTTACAAGGAAAGTAATGAATTTGAGAGCTATTGCTTATGAATCGTAAGAATGCGGATCCCTTGATTATTGTTTGATGTCTTCTTTAAATAGCCTCAGGTTCCGTCAGTTGCTACCAACAGGTTCCCGAGATCTCCTCCGTGATTTGAGGGATTTGTAACAGCTCCCCTTTGACCGGGTCATGCGCCTATTTATTCGTCCACGAGCTACCTCTTTGACCGGGTCCTGCGCCTGTTTACTTGTCAACGAGCTGCCTCTTTTCCTTGACCTCTCTGATGAACATCTCCAGCTCACAGCCTCCAGATCTGACTTAGCTGTTCTTGAAGATTGAATTCATGATGGGCCTTTCGTGGCCCGTTATCATTTCTTATTGTCTATCACTAGCTAGGGGGTCATATTTGGGCCCAACAGTTGCCCCCAGCTTTCGAGATAAGATTCCTTATCTCGGAAGCTAGACCTAGCCGCTGAGCATCAATCTTTTTGTTGAGATCTCGAGCAACAGTTATCTTTATTGAAGATTTCCTTTGCTTAATCTGATGGCTACGATTGCGTATGAAAAGGAGCAAGTATCCGACTTCTCGGCCAGCAAGCTTCCCATTCCTCAATTCTCAGAGAGTTCATGTACTTTCAAGATTAACATGTTTAATCTATCCTTTTCCGGAGAGTATGGTTCTAACTTAGGTTTGGTGGGTCCTGATTCAGCTCCAGTCGAGACGTCCCAGATGGGCGATGACAAGGAGGCAGATGAGGGAGATCCAGCCAAAGAAAGTGATCCAGTCGAGGGAGACAAGGATGTCGGGATGAGCTCCCGTGATAATGATGTCTAAGAGCTGCGGCTCTTCTTGAATTGTAATGTTGCTTTTCATGACTTTTGCCCAATGGGCTTTGTTTACGTTTCAGACTTATAGCCTGAGGAGGCTTTTAAACCTTAGGGTCTTCTGAACCCTCGTTAGCCTAGGAGGCTTTTAAACCCTTTTATTCAAATTTCGGTTTTGTTTTTCGTATTAAGTCATTTGACTTGGTTTGATCGTTTCTTGGATGAGATTGACTTTTGTCAAGTGGAAGTTTTGGTTTGGACATGTATCGTGATTATTATATACAATGTCCAATGACTTATCAGGTCTCGAAGATTTCGAGTACATTCGATTACGAGGATCCTTAGAAAGAGTTCCTGAAACATTGAGATTAGCTCAGGGTTTTTAGGAACCTGAGCTACTCTGAAGACCTTAGGAGGGGGTTCATGGGAACCTGAATTCGTGTGTGGGATTTTAAGACCCATTGAAGTTTGCTTAGGATTTTAAGACCTTTTGAGATTTGATAAGGATTTTAAGACCTTTTGAGATTTGATAAGGATTTTAAGACCTTTTGGGATTTGATAAGGATTTTAAGACCTTCTGAGGTTTGATAAGGATTTTAAGACCTTTGTGATTTGATGAGGATTTTAAGACCTTGGAGATTTGATAAGGATTTTAAGACCTTGGAGATTTGATAAGGATTTTAAGACCTTGGAGATTTGGTAAGGATTTTAAGACCTTGGGTCCAGGTTCGTCGAGACCTGATATTGCTTGAAGGATTTTAAGACCTTCGAGGTTACTAAGGATTTTAAGACCTTAGGTCCAGGTTCGTGGAGACCTGAGTTTGTTGGAAGGATTTTAAGACCTTCGAGATTACTGAGGATTTTAGGTTCAGGTTGACGGAGACCTGAATTTGTTCGAAGGGTTTTAAGACCTTAGGTTCAGGTTCACGGAGACCTGAATTTGTTCGAAGGGTTTTAAGACCTTAGGTTAAGTTTTTTGGAGACCTGAATATATTCGAAGGGTTTTAAGACCTTAGGTTCAGGTTCACGGAGACCTGAATTTATTCGAAGGGTTTTAAGACCTTAGGTTCAGGTTCATTGAGACCTGAATTTATTCGAAGGGTTTTAAGACCTTAGGTTCAGGTTCATTGAGACCTGAATTTGTTAAAAAGTCAAGGTATCGAAGATAATTGCTTTATTGATAATAGGATACATGGTATCACAATAATCATACAATCGCTGTTTGGGCTATATGTTCTCAAACATATGCCCTCTTTCGCCATGGTGGAAAGAGTGTTAAAATGAGATTGGGGTTACACTCATGACACAATTGCCTACGTACCCAGTCAAGGGGTCAAGCCTAACGTAATTCGAGGAATTTAAGTACCTAATGATAGTATTTCTTCAGATTTGTGGCATTCCACGATCTGATTTCAGGTACCTCGGTTCGTACCTTCAGGAGCTTATAGACGCCAGGTCGTACCACGTAGACAATCCGGTAAGGACCTTCCCAATTGGTCCTTAGTTTCCCAGCATCTGGTTCCTTGGTTCCTTCGAAAACTTTCCTAAGTACTAGGTCACATACAACGAATTGTTGGGGCTGACTTTGGAATTGTAATGTCGGGCCATTGCTTGATGATAGTTTTGAATCCGAAGCAAAACTTGGTCTTGTCGTTCCTCGATTAAATCAAAGCTGTCTGATAAGAGCTGGTCGTTAGCTTCGGGATCAGACGTACAGAGCTCTCGACGGAGGCTCCCAGTGGAGGTTTCCGCCGGAACGACAACTTCCTTTTCGTAGGCTAAAGAGAAAGGGGTTTCCTCTGTAGCCTTTCTAGGGGTGGTTCGTCATGCCCAAAGTACTTCAGGTATCTTTTCAGACCAGGTTTTCTTTTTGGTTCCGAGGCGTTTCTTGAGGTTTGCTAATATTGACTTATTAGCAGCCTCCGCCTGACCATTGCCTTGAGGTCGTCGAGGTGTTTGAGAAGGTAGGGCGGATATTCTACTTGTCGCAAAATGCTTTGAAGTCGCGAAAAATGAAATGTCCTCCATTGTCGGTTACGATCTCATACGGGACGCCGTGGCGGTAGACAATGTCTTTCCACACAAATCCTTCGACTTCGAATCTAGTTATCTGTTGGAAAGTTTCAGCTTCTATCCACTTCGTGAAGTAGTCTGTCAAGACCAAGAGGAAGCGTAGCTTCTGCCTTCCTCTTCCTGACGTTATGAGTGGTTCTACGATGTCCATGGACCACCTCATGAACGGGTACTGAGCGGGTATTGAGGATAATTTTTCCGCAGGCTGATGTATAATCGGTGCATGCCTTTGGCATTTATCACATGAAGAGGAGTAAACCTCGCAGTCAGCTATAATGGTGGGCCAGAAATAACCCTGTCTTTTGATTCGGATAGCTAGAGCTCTGCCCCCAGAGTGGTTTCCTCTGGAGCATGCATGCATTTCTTTCATAAGATTGATAGCATCGAGGCCATGGACGCATTTTAGGTAAGGTCCGGAAATGCTTCGTTTATGGAGGGCTGACTCGATTGTGCAGTATCTGGCGCTTAATGCTTTGAGTTTTCGGGCTTCCCACTTATTGAGGGGGAATCTTACCCTACAAGATGTATTGCATGGTCGGTATTCTCCAATCCTCTCTCCCAATGATTTTGTCATGAAGAGATGAGGGCGGGTCTTGTTCAGGTCCCTGAGTGTCGTGACCTGATGTGTCTTGTTCAGGTCCCTGAGTATCGTGACCTGATGTCTTATTGCCCCCGGAGATATTGGTCGGATTAGGCTCGAAGGAGTCTGAATTCTGAGGAATATCTCCAGTTCTGGTGTTGTTCTCCGGAGTCTGGGTCGTTTTTTTCGGATGTGCTTTCAAAGGCAGAACGACTCCTGGTCCTGGCTGCGTGGACAGGTGAATCCGAGGTCTGGATCTTGTCCCCGGAGGTATGCTTTTTAAAGCTACGAATTCTGGATTTTGGGAACCAGTACGTTGTAAGAACTTGGGTTGCTACCGTCTAGGGGTAGCTACCTTCCGTTTGCTCTTTCGGCTTCCTATCGATCTCAGCTTTGGTAGCTATGTCGATACTTGGCTTTTCGATTCCCTTTACGGGTATGATACGTTTTACGAGGGGGTCTGATGTTGATGCTAAAGCAGCCAGCGCGTCTGCTGAGGAGTTCTCTCCTCGTGGGATCCTCGTTAGTTCAAATCTGTTGAACTGCTTAGTGAGATTCCAGACAACTTCTAGGTATGCCCCCATTCTTTTGTCCCTTGTTTCATACTCCCCGTGGAACTGGCTAGCTACTAGCTGTGAATCACTATAAGCGTTCAGCTCTCGAATTCCGAGGCTTAGGGCGAGTTTTAATCCTGTAATTAATGCTTCGTATTCAGTCTCGTTATTAGAAGCGCTGAATCCGAGCCTGTTGGATTGTTGGATGGTTTCTCCAGCTGAGGAGGTCAGCCTTAGACCGATGCCGGAACCTTGTCTTGGCGAGGCTCGTCAATGTACAGACTCCACTTCGGAGCTTCGGTTTCCAAGTCTAGTTGTTCGGAAGCTAGCTCGATTATGAAATCGGCAAGGACCTGAGCTTTTGCTGCTGCTTGAGGTCTATAATCGATATCGTATCCACTGAGCTCTATTGCCCATTTAGCAAATCGTCATGATTGGCTAGGGCTGTGCAAAATTGTTCGCAATGGTTGTGAAGTCATTACGACGATTGAGTGCGATTGGAAATAAGGTCGCAATTTTCTGGCAGCTGTTACGACAGCTAGAGCTAGTTTTTCCATAGTAGGGTATCTAGTTTCGTCGTCTATCAGACTCTTGCTGGTATAATAGACATGTCTTTACTCGTTTTGCTCTTCTCGTACCAGCACACCACTAACTGCACCGGTTGACACAGCGAGGTAAAGATATAGCGGTTCTCCCATACTGGTTTAGCCAGGATCGGAGGTTCGGAGAAGTAAGCTTTCAATTGTTTGAAGGCTTCCTCGCACTTTTCGTCCCATAAGAACTTCTTATTATTTTTTAGAAGTTTGTAGAATGGGAGGCACTTATCGGTGGACCTGGATATGAATCGATTTAATGCTGCGATTCGTCCAGTCAATGTCTATACCTCTCTGGTTGTCTTAGGTGACGGCATTTCCTGAAAGGTAGCTATCTGTTTTGGGTTGGCTTCGATGCCTCTTTCGGTTACGAGGTAGCCGAGGAACTCGCTTGAAGGTACCCGGAAGATGCACTTAGCAGGGTTGAGCTTCATATCGTATTTGTTGAGATCGAAGCATTCCCTTAGGTGGGAAATGTGGTTTTCTCCAATTGAGGATTTGACTAGCATATCATCAATATAGACCGCCATGGTTTTTCCGAGCTGGCCAGCGAACATTTTATTCACTAGCCTTTGATAGGTAGCTCCTGCATTTTTTAAACCGAATGGCATGACCTTATAGCAATAGGTCCCTCGTTCAGTTATGAATGCGGTTTTCTCTTGATCGTCGGGATCCATCATGATTTGATTGTACCCTTTCATGTCATAGGTGATCCATGCAAAGGTTCCGACGTTGCTTTTTAGAAAGTCGATGAGCTCCTTCTTAGTCTGGAGAGGTAGCTCGGATCCGATACTCACTTGCTTTTCAGGATTTGAGTCGTTGATACTAACTTGCTCGGTGAGGTTCCTAGGGGGACCTCAAATATTTTGTTGCATCTCGCGATCCTCCTGGATCTGTAATTGCTATTGGGAGGATTTTTTGAGGATTTCGAATCCTCCCAGGTAACAGATTCTAGAGATCTTCTGGCTACCATGTTCGGTAGTTACCCCTTCAGGTGTTGGGAATTTCACACATTGATGATAAGTCGAGGCTACTGCTTTCATCTTGTGAATCCAGGATCTTCCTAGGATCGCGTGAAACGGGGAAGGTCTGTCGATGACTATGAAATTCATCATTTTCATGATTCCGCCAGCTATAATTGGGAGCTTAATAGTTCCCAATGAGGTAGCTGTTTCTCCGGAAAAGCCTACGAGATTAGCTTTTTGGCCAATAATTTTGTAGTCGTCTATTTCCATCCCTTTTAGGGTTTTGTAGAAAATAAGGTCAACAGAGCTTCCTGTGTCTATCATGAGTTTAGGGACCTCATATCCTGCGATGTTCAGGGTGACGATCAGCGCGTCATCGTGAGGTCTGTCAAGGTTTGAGGTCTCGCTTTCCCAGAAAGAAATCTCAGTATTGGACTCGGGGTTAGGAGGCTTAGGTCCAGTGTTAGACACAGCCTTCCGTACGTGATTCTTAATAGAGTTGACGGAGTCTTGACATATATCTGATCGTCCAAGAGCTTTCACGATAGCTAGCCGGAAGGCTCTCAGGTAAGCCTTCGGGAATCCTAATTTTTCGGGTGTCTCTTATGTAAGAGTTGGCAATTCTGTCAGTGAATGGAGTTCCACAGGTCTCCTCGATCAAGCTCTCGATCTCGGGAGCTGAGCTCGTTGCCTTGTGGACTTGAGCACCCAGCTTTTGGAGAGCTGCGTGAGTCCGCTCCATATCTCTACGAATAGCCTCTGGTCCCTCTAGAGGAAGGACAATCCGATCATCGTTAGGTACCTGACGAACATGTACCTGGCGAACAGGTCCCTAATGGAATCGTGTTCGATCATTTTTCCAAGTGCTCGGTGGGCTGATTTGCTCACTGGCTATTGGGTTATTTTGACGAGTTAGGTTAGTGGGGCGAGCTGTAGGATCAGCATCCGTCCTTTGATGTTTGCCCGGATTCGTGTTTAGGTTTTTGGCCCGAAACACCGGAGCTGACGTTCTGCCCCCGGACGGGTCGGATACTCCTTCTCCTGACCTAAGAATAGGTGGTGGAGGAGGTAAGCGAGCGCTCTGACCAGTAACCTGATCGGGAATAGAGCTAGTCGATGCTATGTTGCTTCCCATAGCACTGGTGAGGGGTGGACTGAACACGGGAGATGTCCTAGCACGAGGCGTTTGGAAAGCTGGTCCCTGTTCTCCTGATCCAGTGTTATCAAGGGAAAAGTCGAGACATCCTCGAGGGAACGAGGGGTCAGTTATTCGATTTCGGAAGGTCACTCCCAAGCCCTGACGTTGCGGTGGTTGGGTTGTTGCGGTTCGAGATCTAGTGACCTCTTCGAATCGTTGCTGCCGAGCAGCTAGCTGTTGCATTGTACGCTCACCTTCTTGAGCTTTTTCTACCAGCTGATCATCATGCGACGGATCTCAGAGAGCTGAGCCTCCGTCTGGTTCGGAGCAGGTTGGTGCTGAGGGGTAATGAGGGCTGGGAGCCCTGAATCGATCCCATTGGAGGTTCTCGTGCTGGCTGCTCCAGCACTGTTCATCGAGATACTGTTCATCGAGATACTGTTCATCGAGATACTGTTCATCCAGTACTGTTCATCCGAGTACTGTTCATCGGGATACTGTTCATCGGGATACTGTTCATCGGGATACTGTTCATCGGGATACTGTTCACCGAGATACTGTTCACCGAGATACTGTTCATCGAGATACTGTTCATCCAGTACTGTTCATCCGAGTACTGTTCATCCGAGTACTGTTCATCGGGATACTGTTCATCGGTTAGATGAATTTGTTGTCTGATCGACTGGATTCATCCTTAAGTTGGAGTAAGGGATTCCATTGTTTCTTCCCCACAGACGGCGCCAATTGTGAGGGATTAAACTCACCTCCTGGTTTTGAGATCAGGTTAAGATTAAGGAAAGATTAGGGAAAGATAACGTGGGCTGAATCCCGTAAGAACTTTGTAGAATGAATGAATGATTTATTGATATCTTTGTAAGAATTGTTTACAAGAGATGTTTATAACGTTTACAAGGAAAGTAATGAATTTGAGAGCTATTGCTTATGAATCGTAAGAATGCGGATCCCTTGATTATTGTTTGATGTCTTCTTTAAATAGCCTCAGGTTCCGTCAGTTGCTACCAACAGGTTCCCGAGATCTCCTCCGTGATTTGAGGGATTTGTAACAGCTCCCCTTTGACCGGGTCATGCGCCTATTTATTCGTCCACGAGCTACCTCTTTGACCGGGTCCTGCGCCTGTTTACTTGTCAACGAGCTGCCTCTTTTCCTTGACCTCTCTGATGAACATCTCCAGCTCACAGCCTCCAGATCTGACTTAGCTGTTCTTGAAGATTGAATTCATGATGGGCCTTTCGTGGCCCGTTATCATTTCTTATTGTCTATCACTAGCTAGGGGGTCATATTTGGGCCCAACATCCAGCAGCTACTCTTCTTATGCCCATGCTTCTTAAAATGATCACAATTACCATTGAACTTCTCATACTTCCCTTGTACTGCCTTGTTAGCTTGGTAACCCTCTCCTGGTTCATATTGACTTGCTTTGTTAGCAAGTGATATCTCTCCCTTCTTTCCAAATAGTCCAATAGACCCTTGCTCCTTTTGAATCCGGGAACACACTTCCTCAAGGTCTGGCAGATCATCTTCTCTTAGCAACTTCAGTATCAAACCATTGTATGCCGGGTTCAAAGTGAGAAGCAAACCAAAGACCTTGTCTTGCTCTCTTCTCTTGTTGAGCTCATCAGCATCTAGAGTACTTGGTCTCAACATTTCCAGCTCGGACCAGAGTGATCTGAACCTTCCCAAGTGTTTAGTGAACTCCATATCCTCTTGTACAAGCAGATTGATTGCTTGCTTAATCTCAAACACTCGGCTTAGGTTTGATGTGTTGCCATACACCTTCTTCAGGGTATCCCACAGCTCCTTGGCTGTTTCACAGTAGCTATATGCTTCCAGTATAGCTGGCTCAAGTGATGCATGGAGAACTGACATCACCAACATGTCTTCTTGTTCCCACTTCTCAAGCGCATCACTTGAGGTTTCTTCTCCCTCTTCTCCTTGAGTAAGAAGCTTTGGAGGATCTCCTGGTATGATATGCTTCCAGAGACCCTTGCATCCGACTGTGGTCCTCACCATCCGAGACCACACCAAGTAGTTGCTTCCCTTGAAGCAAACCGCAACCTTCATATTGTTGTATCCACCACCTTCCATCTTGAAAGTCGACACCTTTAGACTTCAACTAACACTTCCTGAGCTTGTAATCACCTGAAACAATACTCAACAATCCCAGACTTGTACTCACAACTCCACACACGAGAGAAATGAACAAGCTTTTAAGTTACCCGCAAGAACACAACACAAGAACACTAGTTTCTCTTTGGATCTTCACTAAGGAATCACCAAAGATCTCAAAGAACTTAGAGTCTATCCGTGAATCTGACTAAGAACACTAGCTTTTCCTTGGATCTTCACTAAGGAATCACCAAAGAAACTGAAAGTGCTTAACAAGTAACCGCAAGAACACACCAAGAACACAAACCTCTCTTTGGATCTTCACTAGGAATCACCAAAGAGTCTTCTCGAACTCAGATTGACTTCAACCTGGCTCTGATACCATATTATTTTTAGTAATCTGAGAGTTTATGAAAGATTGAAAGAGATTAAGAGACTAAGAGACTCAAAGATTGGTGAAATAGATTTCTAGATGTAATAGTAACTTGAGACTTAAGAGAAAAAGAGACTCAAAACTTGCTTAGCTTTATTAATGAGGTGAGATTACATATATATAGGAAGGAGAATAAAGAGAGTAATCGACATTAGGTCTAGACTAAGCACTATTACAATCATGTGTAGTCAAAGGAAGAAGGGGAGCCTTGTTTGAAATGTATGGACCAGGAGCTTCACATGCTTGATACCTTCAGCATATTCTCCTTTACTTTCCAGCCACATCCAGGCTGTCAAAGCGCGCCTCTTCCTCCTTTCTCAACGGTCACTAGACCAGCCTATGCCAAACCTTCCTTGCCGAGTGGAGTCTCTCCAAGTAACACACTTTTACTCCTCTTTAGTTACCTCATAGCTCAGTAACTTTTAGTTACTGTGGTAACTAAAAGTTACTGTAATAGTAAACTTCCCAAACATAATCTCCTCTTCTCTATCTCATGAATATCATCACCTCATCTCAACAGAACATGATACCACCTTCTGCTTCTTACTCTTCCAAGTAACCAAATTGCCTCCTTTGAAGGTGCAATAGCCAGTAGTAGACCTCCTGTCCACTCTATCACCAGCCCAATCTGCATCACAATACCCTACAATCTCTGTGCTCTTGTTGCAACCCATCCAAACACCTTGACCAGGAGCCTCCCTTAGGTATCTCAAGATCCTATCCACCATGTTCCAATGGTGAACCTTTGGTGCTTGCATATGCTGGCTCACTTGGTTGACAGCAAAGCAAATGTCTGGTCTTGTGATGGTGAGATAGATCAGCTTCCCCACCATTATTCTATAGAGTTTGAAATCGCCAAATGGTGTATCTTCAAACTCCCCCTCACGCAAGATCTTGTAACCCTCTTCAAGTGGTGTCTTAGCTACTCTTGCTCCAAGCTTTCCTGCCTCATTTAAAAGATCAAGTGTGTACTTTCTTTGAGATAAGAAAAGCCCCTCTTTAGAGCGGCATATTTCTATCCCTAGAAAGTACTTTAGCGCACCCAAATCTTTAATATCAAAGCTAGACTTAAGGAAAGCTTTGGTAGAGATGATACCTTCCTTGTTGCTTCCTGTGATGATGATATCATCCACATAGATCAGAATCACCACAATTCCTTGCTTGCTTGTGAGAGTGAAGAGAGTGTGATCAGCTTCTGATTTTACAAACCCTCTTCCATTGAGAGTTGTACTCAGCTTGTGATACCAGGCTCTTGGTGATTGTTTTAGTCCATAGATGGCCTTCTTTAATCTTAAAACATTTCCTGGCTTGACCATGTCTTCCATACCAGGAGGTGGCCTCATGTAAACCTCATCCTCTAGCTCTCCTTGTAGAAAGGCATTCTTGACATCCATCTGCCATAAATCCCATTCCAAGTTTACAGCTAAGGAGAGGACAATCATGATGGTGTGGAGCTTAGCTACTGGTGCAAAAGTATCCAGGTAGTCTTCTCCATAGACTTGAGTGTATCCTCTTGCAACCAGCCTTGTCTTCTTCCTTTCTGGTTGTCCATTTGCTTTGTACTTGATAGTGAAGAGTAGGCGACTTGTTACTGCCTTCTTGCCTTTTGGAAGTTGAGTTTCAAACCATGTATCATTCTTGATCATAGCTCCTATCTCATCTCCCACTGATTCTCTCCACTCATCCAGTGCCATTGCTTCCTCATAGGTCTTTGGTATGTAAGCTTCATCTAGGTGGGTGATAAATGCCACATGTTCTTCTGGAAAGTATGCCAAGGAGCAGACTGCTTGAGTAGGATGAGCCACTGCATTGCTGTTGAAGTATACTCTGGTGTTGGTCCAATTTGATGGATCTCTCTTCACTCTGGTACTCCTTCTCAATGGTTGAATCTGCTCTTCTACCACTGCTTCTTCCTGTCCTTGATCACCATCAGATTCTGCACCATCTTGATCATGTGTTGATGCTGAATCATTTTCTGGTGTTGATTCATGCTCACTGCCTCCCTCATGATCAGGATGGGCTGGCGTATCAACTGGTACTCTTTCTGCATCATCCTCAGCAACTGGTGTAGATGGTGATGGTGCTGGTGCTGGTACTGGCGCCACACCACTGATCCCCAAACTCTCCAAGATGGTTCTCAGGTTGTTTGCTCTATCAGATGGTCCTTGTGAGAGATCTCTAAGATTTTCCCAGCTCTTCTCATCATAGTACCCCTTGGATTCCACAAACTTGACATCCCTTGAGACCATAACTCTTCTTGAATCTGGAATATAGCACTTGTACCCTTTCTGTGTGTGGGTATAGCCTATGAACATTCCCTTGACACTCTTGGCTTCCAGCTTATTTCTCTGTTCTCCTGGTGTCAAGACATAGCACACACAACCAAACACACGCAAGTGATCTAATGGAGGTGTGATCTTGTTTAATACCTGAAAGGGAGAGACATCTTTGAGCACTTTTGTGGGGATCCTGTTGATCAGATAGCAAGCTGTAATCACAGCATCTCCCCAAAACCTCATTGGAACATTTGTATGAAACATCATGCTCCTTGCAACCTCCATAAGATGTCTATTCTTCCTCTCAGCAACTCCATTTTGTTGTGGTGTGTATGGGCAGCTTGTTTGATGAATGATGCCATGCTTTGCTAGGTGTTGTTTAAAGGCATTGCTAGTATACTCCCCACCATTATCAGACCTAAATATTTTGATCTTGGAATTGAAATGGTTAGTTACATAGTTTTGGAAGTTAATAAAAGCTTCTAAAACTCTATCTTTGCTTTTAATCAGTGTGAGCCAAGTGTATTTTGATTTCTCATCTATGAATGTCACAAAATATTTATGGTTTTCTCTAGATGCACAAGGTGCAGTCCACACATCAGAATGCACTAGATCAAAACACTTTTCATAAACAGTAATAGATTGAGGAAAAACAGATTTGCAATGTTTGCCAAGAATACAAGCCTCACAAGATTCATTCTGAAAAGATAAATTAGGTAACAATAAGCTTAAAGCTCTAGCATGGGGATGGCCTAATCTAGCATGCCATAACACATTACTAGCTAAAACAGAATTCAAAGCAGTAGATAAATCTGATAAATTGGTATCTTCAAGCAAATAAAGCTCTCCCTTGCTCACACCTTTTCCCAGCATCTTACTGGTCTTAATATCCAGAAAACAAAGATCATTAGGACTGAAAATAACATTGCAATCCAGGTCATTAGTAACTCTTTTAACAGATAACAAGTTTGATGTGAAGGTAGGCATATAAAAAAGCTTGAGAATCTTTGTTAAACAAGTTCAGATTTCCTACTCCCTCAATTGGAATTCTATCACCATTTGCAATCACAACACTACCTAGAGCAGGTTTAATATCACTAATCAGTCTAGCATCCTTAATCATATGGTGAGAAGCTCCTGAATCAATGATTAAAGGCCTAGCAGTGTGAGAAGCATTGTGTATAGAATTTAAAGCATTAATACTTTGGTTACCAGAATTTGCATTGAGGGCTTTGATCAAGGCCTCAATGTCTGACTTCCTGATGAATGCATCATCATGAGATGGCTGAGACATGGCGTGAGAGGTGGAACCACCAGTATGTGCTGTAGAGACCAAGGCTCTCCCATCATCTCCTATGCGCATGAAGTTTGATGCTGGATGCTCTTGGGCTCTTGCTTCATGTGTGATATATGGTGTTTTTCACATCATTGTATATATGTTTTCTTTTGTTTGAAGTCACTAATTCGTGTCAGTCTAGTCCTTTTTGACCTTTTACAGGTCTGGAGTTAGCAGAAGAAAGAAGAGAAGGTGCCTGATGAAAAGAAGTCCTTTTGGAGCATTCCTGCGGAGAACACTCAAGAGAACAATCCCGAGACTGTTCTCTCTCAAGCGGAACAAGCAGACGGAGTGATCCGGCGATTGTTCCAGACGAATATGGAAACTCCTATTTCGGGATTTTAAGCCCTGTTGCCCTAATCTCTTTTCTTCTGATCGGCGCCTCCATATAAAATGCCATCTATCTATTTTCTATTTTTTCTTACGCTAGTTTTTACAAGAGAACACTGAGTATTGCGATCTGCAACTTGTAAGGGAGAAGAATCCATCCTCTCATAGAGAAGATCATCTGAACCCTTTTGTTTTCTACTCTGTTCTTATGCAATTTTATTCAGGATTTATGTCTTTGTTTATGTGCATCATGATCGAGTAGTGACCTTGCTCGCCTAGGGTTTTTAGGGTGTTGAGACATGAGCTAAACATAGATAAGCGATCCATAACTGTTCTTCATTCATACTGTTCTTACTGCTTTCATTAAACTGATCACTTGATGTTAGATCACTAGTTCATCACCTAGTTAACCGCTTAGGATGATAACTTGACATGTATTGAATGAGCTTAGTATCCCTAATCAGCGAAAGTAGATATTAGGGTGGTAAGTGAACTGATCGGACCTGTTCTCTAAAGCTTGCAATCGATTCTCATCCCAACGACAGTTAGGTGGTGAGATCGATCTGCAAAGCGATCACTACCACGACAGTGGAGTGTTCCAGCTGAGTGATCCGAGTTCTAGAAAGCACTTCATCGCGCTTGAATAATTGTTTGGCTCCAATTCATCACCCAATGAAATACCCTAGGCTAGCTCTTGTTTAATTGAATCAATCTCGTGTTTGTTTGCTTGTTTACTATCGCCTATTTCAACCAAATCATATCTTCTTCTTAGCTTGATTCTGAAACTTATAGAACTAGAGTGTAGACTGGTCCTCTGGATTTGAATCTCAAGTACTACAATTGCAACTGTTAACTTGGCAGTAGCAAGGATTCATTTTTAGTGTATCAAGTTTTGGCGCCGTTGCCGGGGACCAGATTTTTTTACCTCTAATTTTCGGTTTCATACTAGTCTAAGATATCTAACTCGTGTTATTTTCTTTGTTTCAGCTGATGATCCAGGTGCATGACCAGTAGACATACTCGGAGCAACGCACAAGGGCCATTGCATCAGCTTTCTAACGAAGAACTAGCGAGATTGGAACGACAGAACCGTCAACAGCCGAGATCAACGAACACCGACATGGGTGATCATCCAGATGATCTCACTGCTGCGTTTGCACTCATGCAACAGCAGATGCAGCAGATGCAGCAGACGATCCAAGCGCAGCAAGCTGCTGCCGAGCAAGCTGCTCTGAATGCTGCGAACCAACAAGAGGGAGTGGTCCAGATCGGCCAGAGAAACTTACTGCGTAATCTGCCCGCTACGCGATCTGCCATAACCCCTCCACCGTGCACAAGGCAAGACTTCGAGATCAAGCCAGCCTTGATAAGTCTAGTGCAAAGGAAGATCTTCAATGGGCTTCCTGCTGAGATACCGATGGACCACATCGAGCACTTTGAGAAGATGTGTGGTTTCACTAAAGCGAATGGAGTACCACCCGATTACATCAAGTGTACTCTGTTCCCTTTCTCTCTTGATGGGAAAGCTGCTCGCTGGCTTGATTCACTACCCACCGGATCACTCACCACTTGGGAACAAGTCCGAGAGGCTTTCTTAAGCCACTTCTACACGAAATCGAAGACAGCAGCTCTGAGACAGAAGATCGTGACCTTCAAACAATTGGTGGACGAGCCGTTCTGTGATGCTTGGGAGCGATTCAATGTCTACCGCAGAGAGTGCCCACATCACGGTTTTGAGGAAGACTATCTGCTGGGAGTGTTCTACGATGGAGTAGGCTGGGAGTACAGGAACGCTTTGAACTCAGCCAGTAAGGGAGACTTCATGACTCAGTCCACTCAAGGTGCATTCGAGTTGATTGAGAACATGGCCTCAAGCTCAGCTGACAATAACCGCGAGACTGATCGCACTCAGAAGGTGAAGAGCATCGACAACAGCAAGATTGATGAGCTCTCTGCCAAGGTCGACCAGCTGATTAAGAGTAACCAGAACCAGGTCTTCATCATGGAAGAATCCCCACAGGATAAAGCAACCGCAGAAGGCACATCAGAGGCGGATCAGTCGGCTGAGGATCAGCATGAAGTGAGTTATGTGAATGGGCAAGGATGGCAGTTCAAGAACTATCACCCGAACCCTAACGTGAGGAACAATCCCCACCTGTTCAATGCCCCTAAACCAGACGATAAAGCTCAAGGGAACCAGGTCAGAACAGTGGATACCAAAGGCCTTATGGCAATCAGGGAAGAACCTTTGTCCTTAACCCAGCTCAGAATGCTCAGTTCCACAGCCAGAAACAGCCGGTTAATCAGCAAGCTGCACAACCGACTCAGACTGCTCCGCATGATGACATGAAGAGTCTCGCCAATATGATGAGTCAGCTGCTCCAAGGACAGCAGATCCAAGGGAAAGCACTGAACCAGGTCACAAACGACATCAACACCAGGATGAATCATATGTTCAATGACCTGAGTGTGAAGTATGACAATGTCTCAAGCCATATGAGACAGATGGATATTCAGATTGCTCAGACTGCTGAGAACGTGAAGAGACAGCAAGGAACTCTCCCTGGAAAACAGACAAAACCCCAAGGAGTGCAATGCAGTAGGGTTGAGGAGTGGAAAGCAACTGCCTGATCTAGACCCCAGGAGATTCACATCGGCTGAGAAAGGAAAGCAGAAGGAGTCGGATCAGCCATCTAAAGCTGTACCCACAGATGAGGATGATGCAGAACAACCTACTGAGACTGTTCCGACGGAAGCAGAGCGACCCGCTGGGGTTGTTCCACCGACTGCAGCGCCTTCTCCTGCTCGTCAGTATGTGCCAAAAGTTCCTTACCCTGTTCCAGCTAAGGCTACACGCAAGGATAAGGAAGAGATGAAGTGCAGGAAGATGCTAGAAGACCTAACTGTCAAGCTCCCTCTGATGAGTGCGATCCAGATGATACCATCCATGCGTAGCTTTGTCAAAGGACTGATCTCTGGGAAGATATCTGATGACAGTGAGTTCATGATTGTCTCTAAGGAGTGCAGCGCGGTGCTCCAGAACAGAAGGATCAAGAAGATGGGTGATCCGGGAAAGTTTGTTCTCTCGGTTCAGATTGGAGAACACTTTTCTCATGCTCATTGGTCGATCTAGGGTCGAGCATAAACCTCATGCCATACACTGTGGCTAAGCGCCTTGGATACTCGGACTTCAAGCCTACCAGGATGTCACTAGTGTTTGCTGATCGATCTGTGAAGTCTCCAGTTGGAATCCTCGAAGATCTTCAAGTTCTGGTTGGGAATACAATTGTTCCTGCCGATTTCGTTGTTCTGGAAGTCGAGGAAGACTCCAATGATCCC
Source organism: Raphanus sativus (assembly GCF_000801105.2). NCBI lineage: Eukaryota > Viridiplantae > Streptophyta > Magnoliopsida > Brassicales > Brassicaceae > Raphanus > Raphanus sativus. Next base: position 8,298 of record NW_026615372.1, on the reverse strand, counting down.
CTGATCCTAGGCAGACCATTCCTCTGCACTGTCGGAGCTATTATTGATGTCCGACAAGGGAAGATCGATCTCCACCTTGGAGATATTGTGATGAAGTTTGAGATGGATCAGATGCTCAAGAAGCCGATGCTGGATGGACAAACCTTCACTGTCCAAGAAGATGGTGATCCCCTAGAGCCGCATGAAGGTATGATCGAGGAGATTCTCACCGAGGATCCACTTGAACTCGCCTTAGTCAGAGCTGAAGCCGAGCAAAGCTTAGAGAGTGTTGATGCTGATGCCTATGCCAAGTTCCTGGATTCAGCCAGGAGTATGGAGAGGATGGTGGCGAATCTAAGTCTGGGGGAGAACAGTGACTCCAGCACATCAACTGGAACAACCACGCCTCAGAACCCGACTGTTCCGGCAGCTCAGCCCGATGACTCATGGAGCGAGCTGAAAGCTCCAAAGGTAGAGCTCAAATCCCTTCCCAAGGGACTCAGGTATGCATTTCTTGGACCCAACTCCACATATCCTGTCATTGTGAATGCTGACCTGAACAATGCAGAGACTGCTCTGCTTTTGTGTGAGCTGAGGAAATATCGTAAGGCTTTAGGTTACTCTCTAGCTGACATACCTGGCATTTCACCTGATCTGTGCATGCATAGAATACACCTGGAAGATGAATCGATGACTTCTGTAGAACATCAGAGGAGGTTAAACCCGAATCTAAAAGATGTTGTAAAGAAAGAGATAATGAAACTTCTAGAAGCAGGTGTGATCTATGCGATCTCTGACAGTAAGTGGGTTAGTCCGTGCATGTAGTACCTAAGAAAGGTGGGATCACTGTTGTAACCAATGAAAAGAATGAATTGATCCCCACTAGAACAGTTACTGGTCATCGCATGTGCATTGATTTTCGTAAATTGAATGCTGCGACTCGTAAGGATCACTTCCCACTTCCTTTTATTGATCAAATGCTTGAGAGATTGGCTAACCACCCTTACTATTGCTTTTTAGATGGTTATTCAGGTTTCTTTCAGATTCCCATCCACCCAGATGATCAGGAGAAGACGACGTTCACATGCCCTTATGGAACATATGCATACAGGAGGATGCCATTCGGCTTGTGCAATGCTCCAGCGACCTTCCAGCGATGCATGATGTCAATTTTTACTGATCTGATCGAAGACATAATGGAGGTTTTCATGGACGATTTCAGCGTCTATGGAAGCTCCTTTCATGTCTGTTTGTCAAATTTGTGCAGGGTACTGAAGCGATGCGAGGAGAAGCATTTGGTGCTGAACTGGGAGAAATGCCACTTCATGGTGAGAGATGGGATTGTTCTGGGACACAAGATATCCGAGAAAGGCATTGAGGTGGACAAGGCAAAGATCGAGGTCATGATGAGTCTGCAACCACCAACTTCAGTGAAGGGAATCAGGAGTTTCTTGGGACACGCTGGTTTCTACAGGAGGTTCATCCAAGACTTCTCTAAGATCGCGAGACCACTCACTCGGTTGCTCTGCAAGGAAGCTCAGTTTGCCTTTGACAGTGACTGCTTAGCCGCATTCCACACAATCAAGGGAGCTCTAGTCAGTGCACCAGTTGTCCAACCTCCAGACTGGGATCTCCCTTTTGAGATCATGACAGATGCAAGTGATTTTGCAGTGGGAGCAGTCCTTGGACAGCGTAAAGACAAGAAGCTTCACGTGATCTACTATGCAAGCAGAACTTTGGATGAAGCTCAATGCCGATACGCAACCACAGAGAAGGAGCTCCTTGCCATCGTGTTCGCCTTTGAGAAGTTCAGATCCTATCTGGTTGGATCAAAGGTGATTGTGCACACAGACCACGCGGCTCTCAAGTACCTGCTCACGAAGAAGGATGCTAAACCGCGGCTCTTAAGATGGATCCTCTTGCTCCAAGAGTTTGATCTAGAGATAAGAGACAAGAAGGGGGTTGATAATGGAGTGGCAGATCATCTCTCCAGGATGAAAGTGTCAGATGAGACAGTTCTTGATGTGGAACAACCGATGGAGTACGTCAATGCGATTGGTCTGCGCAACATGGAGCAGTCATCACCTGCCATTAAGGACTGTTCCCGCGTAGAAGGAGCATTCGTTGCAGTGATCCAGAAGGAGTACCCGAATCTTCCATGGTTTGCTGAGATTGCCAACTTCTTGGCAGCTGAGAAAGAGCCTTTGAGGTTCACTGGGAATGAGAAGAGGAAATTTTGAGGGAGGCAAGGCACTACTTCTGGGATGAGCCGTACCTCTATCGGCAAGGCAAGGATGGGATCTTCAGAAGATGTGTTCCAGAGGCTGATATTCCAGGGATCCTTCACCACTGCCATGGTTCCTCTTATGCTGGTCACTTCGCCACCTTCAAGACTGTTTCCAAGATCCTCCAAGCCGGTTTCTGGTGGCCTACTATGTTCAGAGATGCTCACGCCTTCATATCTCGATGCAATTCATGCCAAAGGATGGGGAGTATAAGCAAGAGAAACGAGATGCCTCAGAACTACATCTTGGAAGTTGAAGTGTTCGATTGCTGGGGGATCGATTTCATGGGACCTTTCCCAGTCTCTCACAAGAATGAGTACATCCTAGTTGCTGTGGACTATGTCTCCAAGTGGGTGGAAGCAATTGCTAGTCCAACTAATGATGCGCGAGTTGTAACCAAGATGTTCACCTCCATTATCTTTCCAAGATTTGGAGTGCCTAGAGTGGTTATAAGCGATGGTGGAACTCATTTATCAACAAAGTGTTCCAAGGATTGCTGAGTAAGAATGGTGTGAAACACAAGGTTGCAACCGCCTATCATCCTCAAACAAGTGGTCAAGTGGAAGTTTCCAACAGAGAGATCAAGAACATCCTCCAGAAAACTGTCAACCACCCGCAAGGATTGGTCCCTTAAGCTTGACGATGCTCTCTGGGCATACAGAACAGCCTACAAGACCCCTCTAGGGACCACTCCCTATCATCTGGTCTATGGCAAGGCGTGCCACCTACCTGTTGAGCTAGAGTACAAGGCGGCTTGGGCTGTCAAACTACTCAACTTCGACATCAAACCTGCCAAAGAGAGGCGAACCATTCAGATCCACGAGTTGGAGGAGATCAGGCATCTGGCCTATGAGAGTTCTAAGATCTACAAGGAAAAGACCAAGGCGTTCCATGACAAGCGGATCATCAGCAGAAGCTTTGCTCCGAACGATCAGGTCTTACTCTTCAATTCGCGGGTTAAGCTGTTCCCTGGAAAGCTTAAATCTAGATGGTCGGGACCTTTCACCATTAAGGAGGTCCGCCCTTATGGAGCTGTTGTGTTGCTGGACACAAGAGGAGGAGAATTCGTTGTTAATGGTCAGCGTCTCAAGCCATATCTTGCTGACACAACAATCGCTGAAGGTGTAGAGATACCCTTGAGCGATCCCCCTCAAGCCTAATCGGCTCATTGAAGTCAAGCTAGTGACAGAAAACAAGCGCTTGGTGGGAGGCAACCCACTGGTGAGTGTAAATATTGTTTTCTCTTTGTTTTATCTTTCTAGGAACTAACTTGCAGGTTGAAAAATCAAGAAAATTCGAGATCACTCCAGGAGAGCACTCCAGCGGTTGTTCCGCCGATTGTTCCAGGTAAGTTCTCGAACAAAAAAAAAAAAAATAAAAAAAATAAAAAAAAAAAAAAAAAGAGAAGGGGAAGCGGTTTTGATTGGTTTTTAAAAGCCCAAACATTCCACTTCCCCACTTCATCTCTCTCGCCGCACAACCCCCCCCCCCCTTAGAACCCTAAAATCGCGAACTCATCTCTCTCTCTTTCTCTTCGATTTTGGTTCTAACCTCTTGGGATTTTCTTGAGATTGGGTTGTTTTGCAGGATTCACCTCTCCACTCAAGGTAATCGGACAAGAACTCTCCCCCTCTTTGCGCATGCAAATCGCGAATTGGGAGTGATTTCTTGAATCCTCTTTTTCCTTTATGCTTGCGATTTCATCCTAGATTGTAGCTCTTGATAGTATATTTGCTACTAGGATTGAATTCATGGTTGATTTTGAATGGAATAAGAACCGATTGTTGCTTTTACTTATTGGCCTTTGCGATTCCTATTGTTGAGATTGAGGCTTGTGTAGGTTGTCTAGTAATCGATGGACTTGAGTAGAACAAGAAGATTGGATTGTTCCATCGTTTCTAGAACAACCAACGAACTGTGCTGATATTGGGATTTCGTTTTTGTCTTGCAGATGCCTCCAAAGATGCGGAACGCAAGAGCCACCAAGAGCACGGCTTCTCCAGCCGCGAGTGCTCCACCTGGGTACCCGTGGCCGAACAAGACTGAGGGAGCGCCCATCGACCTTAATGATCCGATGCTCCTTGACTTCAACGTCGAGGGATGGGACAAGGAGTCGGCAGCGATATACAACAAGCTCCTCCTAGCAGAGATCTTGCCCACGCGGTTCGTGAACCAGCAAACACTAGGCGATCTAGGCCTTGACACTGAGGTGTTCGACACGATGCAGGCTATGGGAATCATGCCTCTCTGCTACCAGGCTCAGGTTCTCTACCCCGACTTGGTCAGGCAAGTGCTCGCGACATGCAAGATCACTTACCAGAACCCCAATGCGCCTACGTACGAGAACTGCTTCTTCTCCTTCATGGCTGATGGCAAGTTCTGCACCATCTCTCTCGACGACCTGAACTCGCTATTCGAGATTGCAGACACGCCAAAGGGGGTTTCAGTGGAAAGGAAGTTCAAACCGGCAGACACCTTTTGGGACCTCATCGCAGCCGGCAAGTTCACCTCTCGCAAGGCCTATCAGTCGCAGATCCGGAACCCTGCTATCCGGATCATCGCCAAGATTGTGTCCAATGTCTTGTTCGCGAAGGAGTACACCTCCAAGATCACGAATGGAGAGCTCCAAGTTCTCTACACGGGACTTGAGGACGAGATGCGCAGAGAGAACATCACCCCGATCCAGGAAGTCAAGACCAACCCAGGGTATCATCTCATCTCCATGTTCGCTGAACGCAGAGACACACTGGTTCGAACTGATGATAAGAAGGATCGTTGCGGCAGTCTGCTCACTCCCTTGTTCCAGCACTTCAACATCAACCTCAGCTCTTACACGGTCGTCTCTGCGATTGAGTACATCGATACTCCTTACCTGATCGCATGCCACATCCTGCGCGACGAGACCACCTACAAGTTCCAGGACAAAGAAGGGAACCCTCTGTACTGCAAGCTCCCTATGCCTGGGTTCACAGACTTCTTATCCTTGGAGAACATTGTGTTCTCACCGGCTGAAGAGCACCTCTGCGATGATCCTAAGGCACCGGTTCAGCACGATGATGAAGACATGGATGATGTGGAGCATGTGACTCCACCGGCTGATGGTGAGTACGACCTGGAGGACTTCACCGATGTGACTGATGATCACGCCTACAGACGCTGGATGGTTGATTCCCAGAAGAAGAACAACAGCCTCATGAAGAGGATACTCAGGGCGATCACAGGCGGCTGCATTGGAGCACAGGAGGAGCGTACACCGCAGAGAACAAGGCGCCCAGGCAAGGAACAAGCAGGCACATCGACTGGAGGAGTGAGACTGCCGAGGAACAGGAGGACAGCTGGTCACTCCGGTAGCGGCGATTCAGACTGAGTCCGAAAGGACTATTTCTATCCCTTGTCTTATCCATCTGAACTATTTATTTTTCATGTTATTTGCTTCTGTTTGGTTTGTTTCAGCTTCCTTTGATTTATTTTCACAACCAGGGATGGTGTGAACTAAGTCTGGGGGAGCAATGTACTTGTGTGCTTTTTGAGTCAGTCCTTGTGTCATTTTTATGTTTTTATCGAGTCAGTTTTTAGGATCGAGTCAGTCAAAACTATTGTGGGAATCAGGACCTTATTTGTGATGCTCTTTAACCACCTCGTGCTTTAACCTTCTTATTCAGTGACCTTAGCAGTGATGAAAGACCCACACATGGACCTGGAACACCCTGACTTATCTCATTTGACACTCCAGAAGTTCTATACCGATCAGGTTACACTGGGCAGACTTAACTCCACTTTATCTGAACCTAATCTGGACTTTAATTCTTCTTGTCATGGGCACTAGATCAGGGTAGAATGAGAACTGCACTCAGGACTTCTTATCCGATTTTATCCCTCTTGCTGTTCCTGAGTGGCTAGCTCATCTTTAGCTAGTTCCCACCTTGAACCCTGACCTTTAATTCCACCCTCATGCATTTGCTTTTCTAGTACTTTATGTGCAGATATGTGCAAAAAGGTCGGAGAGGAAAGGATCGACGCAGTTCTTACTCATCAATGCTCACACAATGGAAGCAGGCGGAACAACCGGAGTGCTTGTTCTGATACGTAAGGGAACAACCGGATGCCTGTTCCGATACTATGGAGAACAACGAAGAAGTAAGTGGCTAGATCAGACCAGAACGAATCACCAGTGGCATCATGTACATCACTTGCTACCTCCTTGCTCGTCACCCCAGCATTTTGTAATTCAGTATAAAAAAAAAAAAAAAAAAAAAAAAAAAAAAAAAAAAAGAATTTGTTTTGTTTTGCTTTGATTTACTGGTGACGAGAAGGGGAAGAATCTATGATGCATGCCACTGGGGAAGTTGAGAAAGTGGTGGTGGTTTCAGTGAAGTGTTCTGAAGGGGAAGTTGAATCGCGCAGAGCAGTCCTATGATCGATCTATCGGAGAGCAGTCCGATTGGCAGAGATGAGTAAGGACTGTGGACCTCAATGGAGCCGTCCTCTCACGACCATTTTGTGCGATATCCTGCACCCGCTCTTGGTAAACCCTAAACACTCTTGAACTCCACCATAAAAGTTAGCCTGTTCTATACCTAGCCCGTTCTCTCTGAGTAGAGCCTGTGACAAGAAGCTCACGCTGATCTTAATTGAACATAAGGAGTTTTGTCTCGAAAGTGTTGCCTTTTCAGGTTAAGATATAGAGTAAGGAGCAGATCTTCGAACAGCGATCAGGGGGTTCTCAGTAAGTGTGTGTGGTCCTAATCTACAGCTTGTATGGTTCAGAGATTTGTGGTAAGAGTATGGTTGCTGAGAATAAGCGAGTTCCCACGTTTTCAAACCTTTCTCCCTGTTCTTGGTACTTGCCTTGTTCGAGGACAAACAAGGATCTAAGTCTGGGGAATTGATATATGGTGTTTTTCACATCATTGTATATATGTTTTCTTTTGTTTCAAGTCACTAATTCGTGTCAGTCTAGTCCTTTTTGACCTTTTACAGGTCTGGAGTTAGCAGAAGAAAGAAGAGAAGGTGCCTGATGAAAAGAAGTCCTTTTGGAGCATTCCTGCGGAGAACACTCAAGAGAACAATCCCGAGACTGTTCTCTCTCAAGCGGAACAAGCAGACGGAGTGATCCGGCGATTGTTCCAGACGAATATGGAAACTCCTATTTCGGGATTTTAAGCCCTGTTGCCCTAATCTCTTTTCTTCTGATTGGCGCCTCCATATAAAACGCCATCTATCTATTTTCTATTTTTCTTACGCTAGTTTTTACAAGAGAACACTGAGTATTGCGATCTGCAACTTGTAAGGGAGAAGAATCCATCCTCTCATAGAGAAGATCATCTGAACCCTTTGTTTTCTACTCTGTTCTTATGCAATTTTATTCAGGATTTATGTCTTTGTTTATGTGCATCATGATCGAGTAGTGACCTTGCTCGCCTAGGGTTTTTAGGGTGTTGAGACATGAGCTAAACATAGATAAGCGATCCATAACTGTTCTTCATTCATACTGTTCTTACTGCTTTCATTAAACTGATCACTTGATGTTAGATCACTAGTTCATCACCTAGTTAACCGCTTAGGATGATAACTTGACATGTATTGAATGAGCTTAGTATCCCTAATCAGCGAAAGTAGATATTAGGGTGGTAAGTGAACTGATCGGACCTGTTCTCTAAAGCTTGCAATCGATTCTCATCCCAACGACAGTTAGGTGGTGAGATCGATCTGCAAAGCGATCACTACCACGACAGTGGAGTGTTCCAGCTGAGTGATCCGAGTTCTAGAAAGCACTTCATCGCGCTTGAATAATTGTTTGGCTCCAATTCAACACCCAATGAAATACCCTAGGCTAGCTCTTGTTTAATTGAATCAATCTCGTGTTTATTTGCTTGTTTACTATCGCCTATTTCAACCAAATCATATCTTCTTCTTAGCTTGATTCTGAAACTTATAGAACTAGAGTGTAGACTGGTCCTCTGGATTTGAATCTCAAGTACTACAATTGCAACTGTTAACTTGGCAGTAGCAAGGATTCATTTTTAGTGTATCC